>NC_071087.1:103213497-103295997 GCF_027358695.1 Spea bombifrons | reverse complement strand
TTCTATGCATTAAAATAGTTGTTATTATTAAACTAAACTATTAAAAAAGATGTGTAATATGACACTGAATCTCACAACAAGTTGATAAAACTTTTTCACATAATTCAAGATTTTCTAACACAAACAAATCTTATGTTTAAAGCAAAGAGATGCCAGAAAAAAACAAAACACACAAGCCATATCAAGAATTGGCCCTATTATGACCACATTTATTAACCATAAAATAAATGCTAAGCAAATAATGTTAACCTTACAAAACCTGCTATCAGATGTTAACTTGTAGCCAAATATAAGACTGGAACTTTTAACAAAAGGCAACCTATTATAAAACCACGACTCAAGTTTTAAAACTACTTGTATTATTATGTTTTCAAGTTTTGTTTCATTTCAGCCTATACAATCAAGCATACATACGTTTACTCTACTGGAAATGCTTACATGATATATTCCAAATAATATGTTTACATTGTATGAAAACCAATATTTATCCAGTGACAGCTGTATATAAAATTGTGTGGAAGATTATCGTACGGCACATTCCAAATTGTTTAAATGCTCTATGATTTAATACAGCCTTTCATTTCCTGAAACCTTGTGTAAAACAATTCATCCATTTTCTATTAATATTTTATCAACTCGACTTGTACCGAAAGCTGAAGACACATACTGTATTTTTATGGAAAAGCCATGAAGTGTATCACTTTCTCACTTGACCTTTAGAAAACAGTGGCTGTGAAAGTGATAATTTTTGGTTCACAGAACCTGCTAAGCTGGCTATGTTTAAGTAATCTCCAAATTAATTTTGTTACTTTCTATAATATGTAGAACTGCATGAAAGAATTTTTATTTCGATACAGTATACAATCAACAGAGTTTTGCTTTAAAATAACAGAAAACTCACATTTCTGTCATCTAGTGGCTTTTTTGAAAAATGCAGCCAAAATATCAAAATCATTTTGATATTTCAAGAGGTTTTCAGGCGCTCTTGTTTTTTTCTCTATGTCTAAATACATCATTGGACATGGCAGATATTTTTTATTTAGAACATGTTCATGCATTTTAGTGATATGATACACATATGTTACGTCAACCTCCACACAACAGCAGGAGCCTCTTCTTAAGCTAAGAAACAATTTTAACCTTCATATACACTAAGTTTTCAAGAATAACATTGCATCTTAAACGCAATAAAATATTTGTAGGCGTAAAAACATTCATGTTTTATCGCTTGCTACTTAATAAAGGTACTATTTCATGAATTTGCATTAGTTGAGAATAAAACATGTAATTTGTGCAAGCATTCTATTGCCTGTATAAATGAATCATTTCATAAACATAAAGCAATTATCTTCCCTGAGAACGGCGCTCATGTCTTACAATCCCATGTGTTCTTTGACATCCAATGGCAAATCACACATGCATTTTTGAAAATGTTGTTATTATATATCATATGGTATGATTACATACATAGAGACTGATGTATCAGGCTTCAAAGTTCAAAAACAAATAAAAAATGCAAACATAATTGGGAAAAAACAGAGAACGCAACTACTGGGTTATGAAAGTATGTGTATTCATTCTACTTTATTATAGTTTAAATATAGAACCGAGTACTAATTGTTGTTGAGTGTAAAACTTCATAAATACACTTTTGCACCCAAGCTTCAGAAGTGGTTCATGATATCATGACTGGCCATCTGGCATGCCAGGCAGCTTCCTGATGGACTGGTGGCTGGTAGGAGCGCATACTGATACTCCTGCTCCAGTAGATAGATAGATAGATAGATAGATAGATAGATAGATAGATAGATAGATAGATAGATAGATAAATAGATAGATAGATAAAAGGATTTAACACAGATGCAAGTCATGAAGCTTATTATTTTGTTTGTCTTTTTTTTATCACCACGTACTTGCGACTACATAATGTAATTCATAATGGTTTAGAATATTAGAAAGCTAAACTTTTCATAATTTTATTTTCCTGAAAATGAAACAAGAGATTGCCCATTTATTTTGTTTAGCAAACTGGCAATGTTATAAAACACTTGTATATTCGTACGACAATACACATGCACACCTTGCAAAACTGTAAATGGAATTTGTCACTGTCTCACACAGTGATGGAAATGGGATGCTACAAATCAAAGGTGTGGTAGCAGAGATGAGTGTGTACAGCATCTAACTTTTTGTGATTAACTAGATTTAAATTGTGTTGGAGGAACTTGGCAGGTGAAAATAAAAATTTGTCAGCTGAGTTTAATTTCATGGTGAAGCAAACAAGTAAATTAGATTGTTTTGCTATTATTTGGGAGCAACACCACATGGATGTATCATTTATTTCAAGTTTTTGTCTGCCATGTCTGGGGCATATTTTCAAAACTGTAACGCCTTTTATTTAAAATATTTGCCCCAGTGTTTAGTAGAACTGGTTAGAAGTGAGACATTATTTAAAAAAAATCTCAAAAAATGGTATGCTTGATTTTGAATTAAGGTTGAAGAAAAACTTGATACAGTCTAAGGATTAATAGTGTTATATGCAGGACCAGAGTGGCCTACTAGGATACTACTTTCCGGGTAGGCCGTGTGCCCAGACACAGGTTTGGAGGTCAGTCACCTCTCTGTGTAGCTGGCAGCTTCAGAGATTAATGGTTGGCTAGGGTCATTTAACAACAAACAAACCCGCCATGTGTGGAATCTTTACTTCATAGATGATGTAAGGAGCAATATAACACCTTCTCCAGAATGCATTTGTAAATAGATTTACATGTGTCTAGTAAGGAAAGATTAAGATGCCTTAGATTTCTTACTGCAAGAGTAAGCACATTGAATAGAAATGCATTACTCACCCTATTTACTTAAATAAACACTAGTTTTATAAAATGTGGTTCTAAGAGATGTGTATGTATTCACATTTGGGTAAGGAGTTTTTTTTTAGAGAAAGAAGGTGAGGAGTTCATACTGTGACTCAGAAATGTAATGTTTGAATGTGAGTATTGTGTATGGAACTGGGTTTACATCAGTGTAGCTGGAAGTGTGGGTGCATCAGTGTGCCAGGTGATGGTCAGTGTGTTTGAAGTTACATTGGTGTGGCTAAGGGTAGCCAGTGCGTGTCAGTGGTCAACATGTTAAAGTTCCTGTTCTGGATTCTGTGAAGACATGGCATTATCATGTAAGTAGACTAAGCAGCTGCTTCACAGGACGAATACCTTCAGAAAAAGTGAGAGGAGTAGGACATAGATCCTCATACAGTCCCATCACTTTAATAATACTTTATCACAACAAAATCTTGTGATCATAATTATTATGGTTCTTAGTTTTTTCTTCTTTTTATTTATTTTTACATTTGTTACAGATGAGGTTCTTAAATATTATGCCTTGTGTACAACATCTTGTATATGTGACTTTTACAATGGAGGCCATCATGAATTACCTGGGTTTAACATCCTTGAATTATTCAGGGCAGTGCTTAAAGCCATCTGACCACACTGGTCTATTGCTGCGATCACTGGGTCAGCTAATGACAGTCGCCATTATGCAAACCTATCAAAGAAAACTCTTTCTGTATTTATTTTCATACAGAGTATACAGCACTAAGCAGACCTTTGACTAGATATATTTAACTAAATATCTTGCAAGCATCATCACAGGCCAGTGTTCATCTGTGGATATTTTGTGTCTTTTCACTAAGACGTTGAGTGGTCAGTTAATGGTCAGTGTTAATTCTTCTGGCCAGACTCTACAAATCACATGGCCTTGCATGCAGGGCCGGCCCTACAATGGAGCCGACTGGGGCGCCGAGTGGTTTTCGCTTCCCCGGTCGGTGCCACTCTCTCTCCTCTGCGTCGAGTCTCTGTGCTCTGCCACGGTGCCGGCTTGTAATGCTGAGCGCCGGAAGTGACGTCAATTTACGGCGCTCAGCATTACAAGCCGGCACCGTGGCAGAGCAGGGAGACTCGCTGCAGGACTGTTTCAAGGTAAGTACCGGGGGGGGACGGGGGTTAGGGTAGATAATGGCGTCGGCGAAGTTTAAAATGCCGCCCCCCCCGGCATCGGCGGGGAGGGGGGCGGCATTTTAAACTTCGCCCCAGGCGGCATTAAGTCTTGGGCCGGCCCTGCTTGCATGCTAACTTCTGTGCTACAATTAAGATAATAATAATAAAAAATAAAATAACAAATTAATTCTTTGCCCAAATATTTTTTTGTGTGAAAAATAACTTATATACCCCTGTGCACCAGTGGCCCCCAGTGGTAGAATCCTGTATTGCACCTCCATTGACTTCAAATGGACCATTCATGTCTAATGAGGACACAGAAGGATTATTTTGGGGGGGGGGGTTGGACCCTTTCCATCACCTGAATATTATGACGCTATGACTTTGTGCATAATCTCTGCATGTTATCTTAAAAAGTTAAGTGGAGTTTGTTATTGTTTTCTTAAGTGGCACCCCCTGCTGCAAACATTCCTTTAGTGAATAGACCTATGCATCCACAATTTTATTGCGACTCTAATGCCCCTGATGCTGTATAGTATTTTCACTTAGGCTACTTTAGTGGCACTATTAGTGTTGCTACTCCTGTAAGCTCTCTTTCAAAATGAAACATGATACTCCATTTATTAGCTATCTTCAAAAACAATCCTTAGTATTGGCTTAGTAACTTCAGAATACTCTCTAGAGTTGTAGCTTGTCACTTACTATATTTGGGGTGGTGTTTGCAGTGCATAAATCCTGTACTATGGTATTTAAAAATGTTGGTACCCTTTATAGGGATAAGTGATTAAATAATAAGACTTAATATCGGGGGGCGTGGCTGACCAGCAAACAGCATGGACGCTTAGGAACAGAGCTCCGACGCACGCGGCCAAAATTTAGCTTCGGATAAGCTTCTTAACCCACCATGGGTAAGCACGGCAAGGTTCCTGGCACCCCGAGACCATCGGGGTCTAAAGAAAAGGGGTCAGTTACCTCGATGCGCACGTTCTTCCATCCTCCGCCTGACCAAGACTCTCGGGACTCCTGTGCTAGGCCGCCATCTTCCGCGGCTAGCTTGGACAGCGATGTAGCCGAGGAGTGCGCCACGGATCCCAAGCAGCTCTCACCCGACCCTAAGGTGGACTCTTGGCGAGAAAAGATCGACTCTCTCCCCACCAAGAAAGATATAGCCGATATCGTGGATCGGGCCACTAAGGGAATCCGCTCCAGTTTAACGGCCATACAGGCGGATATCCGCCATGTTGGTGAACGTGTAGCGGTTCTGGAAGAGGAGCAACCTCGTGTTTTTGCCCCGGTCGACTCCCTCACCTCGCAACTGCGGGAACAGTCGTCTGTTATTCAGCAACTGACGAGGAAACTAGATGACCTTGATAATAGAAGCAGACGCAACAATCTTAGGATCAGAGGCCTGCCGGAAACGATTGCGCATGAAGATTTACCGAACACGCTTACAGCCATATTCAACAAGGTTCTCAACAGGGATGCTGAAACCCCTGTTCGTTTTGACAGGGTGCATAGGGCTTTACGGCAAAAACCTTCTGGATCTATGCCCCCGAGAGATGTCATCTGTCGTCTCCAGGACTACCCCCTTAAAGAGGACATTATGCGGGCCTTTCGTTCTCGACCTACCTTTACTTGGGACTCCTGCCCTATTTCGGTGTTTCAGGATCTGTCACCCGTGACTCTCCAGAACCGCAGGATGCTCCAGCCAGTCACCCGGGCTCTCCGTGAGGCGAACATCCCCTATCAATGGGGGTTCCCGTTCGCTCTTTTGGTCCGGAGGGGATCTGCCACGCACATCATCAGACAGCCGGACGACGTACGGCCTTTTACAGAGGCCTTGGGCCTTCCACATTGTGACATCCCTGCGTGGGATTATTCCTTTCACCCACCTTCGAGTTTGTCGGATCCAGCTAAAGCCTGGTCACCAAGACCGCAGCGCAAGAAAAGGCAACGTGGTAGAGAAGACGCACAACACCAGGACACCCATGTTGATTGAACTGGTCGTCGGCTGCCATATCGCTGTCGCAGGGTCTTCCGTGGACCCTTCATCGGATCGACGTCTTGCGAGCCCTACTGTGGACTGTGTGTGCTGACCCCCTGCTGCCCTACGAACAGGTTTTGGTTGGGTTGGGGGGTACTTGGTTGCCACTTATTTGGGGAGCCTTCCTGAATTACCCCTTTGGTGCTTCGCATTGGGGTGGTCACGGGTCGCCCCGTTTCTCCACTGTGTTCCACCGCATTGTTCTCCCGAACGGGCCTCCGTCTTATCACCTTTTGTCTCGCGGCCTGCACAGTTAACGTTATGTTTATGTATGTGTGGCCTTATGCCCTTCGGTACAGGGGGTGGTTTGGGTCATACACTGTCGCCTTTTTGTTTATTATTTTTATGGTATTCTTTGACATTTGTGGCTCTGCCTTTTTGTCAACCCAGTTACATGCCCTAGGCTGTCGCCCTCGTGAGTCCCCGCCGTCGCTCATGTGGGGTTTTATTGGGTCCGCTGCGTCGCTCGGTTCCTATCTCCATTTTTTTTATGTTTTGGGTTTTATGTTTTTTCTAATGTTCTCCCCCCGGAGCCGACCCGCTCCTCTTCCTTGCGGAGGTGGAGTGTTGGTTTATGACCTACCGCTAGGTCCTTGGGCTCACTACTTGATGCTTCGGCATCCAGAGTCTTTGGCTGTTCTACATGAGCTCGCTCTAGACTCTACATGTTTTTTATTTGTTTTATATGGTTTAGTTCAGTTTTTGTTACAATTATCTCACTGCCAGGATGCTACTAACCTACTATGGCCTTTCCTGCTTTCCGATGTCGATTCCTGACTGTATTAAACTAACCTCGCTCAATGTGAGGGGCTTAAACAAGCCACAGCAGAGGTCCAAATTATTACATATATTACATACATTTCGCTCCCATATTGCTTTTTTACAAGAGACGCATTTTAAATCCCCGCGGGAATTTAAGCTCACAGACCGTCGTTTCTCCCAGGTGTTCCTATCGAGTTCTTCAGAATCTAAAACCAAGGGAGTTGCCATTCTTCTTCACAAATGTCTCTCCTTCCGGCTTCTAGATGTGTGGAGGGACTCGGAGGGTAGGGCTCTCTTCGTTAAGGGCTTTATTGGCAATCAAAAGATCACGCTAGCTAACGTTTATTCCCCGAATCTTAATCAACCGACTTTCCTGAGTCGTATTTTGACGAAATTTGGGGACTTTCAGGAAGGCCTCTCCGTTTTCGGTGGTGATCTTAATATGACTCTAGACCCCCTGAAGGACTCTTCTGCCCGCTCCTCTCACATCTCTTTTAGGCATATTAAAAGAGTCAGACGAGCTCTTCATTCTAACCGTTTGGTGGACGTCTGGAGGGCCCAACACCCTACTGATAGGGATTACACACATTTCTCTGCTCCCCACAACAGATACACGCGTATAGACGTAATGTTTCTCTCTCATCATCATCTTTTACAATTGCGCTCATCTAACATTGACATTTGCTCGTTTAGTGATCATGCTCCCGTCCATTTTACCCTTGCCTTGACGCAGCCTACATTTAAACCCTGGTCGTGGAGGCTTAATGAAAACGTCTTAGATAATCCTGTCCATCTCTCTGATCTATCAGACCATCTCAAGCACTATTTTGCCGACCACACTTCCGTCGATCTCCCCTTTCCTACAATTTGGGAGGCTCATAAGGCCGTCATGAGAGGCCACTTTATACAATTAGGAGCCACCCTTAAGAAAATTCGTCTGGCCGAAATCGTGACGCTCACCAGACAGATACACAGGCAGGAACAATCCCATAAAGCCACGCTGTCCCCTGAACTGCTTTCTCAGCTCCTCACCCTTAGAACTCAAATGGCCTCCCTTTTAGAGGATAGAACGAAACGGTCCTTTATGTTGGCCAAAAAGCACTTTTACGAACTGGGCGATAAGCCCGGGAAGCTACTGGCCAGGGCGCTACGAGCGCAGTCCTCCTCCTCATACATACCCAGAATCAGGAACAGCAGGGGTACCCTCAGCTATGAATCCTCTGAGATCGCTCAGTGCTTCTATGAATACTACTTGTCCCTTTACAACTTGCCAGCAACAGCCTCTAGTGGCCCGCAGGCCCATTCTTCTATCCAGTCTTACCTGTCTGAACACTTTCCCCAGCGCCTAGAGGACTCCGTCATCGAGTCCTTGAACTCCCCGATCACCAGTGACGAGATAAACCTCGCCTTGAAACTCTCCCCTAAGGGTAAGAGTCCGGGCCCTGATGGCCTCACCACCAACTATTATAGCCGCTTCTTTCCGGTGCTGGGTCCCCATTTGACTAAATTTTTTAACTCCCTAGCGGGGGGTCAGGTCCTCGACCCATTATCCAATCTCGCTCATATTGTGGTTATCCCTAAACCAGGGAGGGACGCAGACCATTGTTCCAATTACAGGCCTATTTCCCTGATTAACACTGACCTCAAATTGTTGGCCAAGGTGATGGCGCTGCGCTTGAGCCCGTCTCTCCCCTCTTTGGTCCACAGAGACCAGGTGGGGTTTGTCCCGGGGAGGGAGGCTAGGGACAACACGATCAGGGTGCTACTACTCACAATGTCCCCCTTGCCTTGATATCTATGTATGCCGAAAAGGCATTCGATAGAGTTGCTTGGCCTTTCCTGTTTCAGACATTGTCCTCACTTGGCCTCCGGGGGAACTTTCTTAATCTTGTTAGGGCCCTGTACTGCGATCCGTCCGCGCAAATTAAAGTAAATGGTATCTTGTCTTCACGTATTCATATACACAACGGAACCCGGCAAGGTTGCCCCCTTTCTCCGCTGTTGTTCATCCTGGCAATGGAGCCCCTTGCCTCTGCACTTCGGGGAAATGCTAATATCACTGGCCTTCATATTGCTAATCATACACATAAACTCGCCATATATGCTGATGACATGCTCTGCATGGTCACACAGCCCTCCTCCTCTCTCACACACATCATTCGGGAACTAAGCATTTTTAGAGATCTCTCCAATTATACCATCAACTTACAGAAATCAGAGATCCTGGGGATTAATTTACCTGTGTCACTCCAGGACTCCTTGGTTAGGGACTTCCCCTTTCGTTGGCAGCCTAGGGCCATCAAATATTTAGGCCTCTGGATTTCGGCGGATCTTTCCCAGCTAAAGTCGCTAAATTTTGATGCCCTGCTCTCCACGGTACTTAGTGATCTTCGCAGGTGGGCTGTGCCACATATCTCGTGGTTCGGTCGTATAGGGGTCATAAAAATGAATATACTCCCTAGGTTCTTATATCTTTTCCAGTGTCTCCCTATATTCCTCCCCAAGGCCTACTTCAAGGCATGTAATAGAGTTTTTCGTAAATTCATATGGGGAGATCGTAACCCTCGTTTATCGTTCCATCATTTGGTATGGCCCAAGCTCCGTGGGGGCTTGGGGGTCCCCAGTGTGGAATGGTACTGGATGGCATCCCACCTCCGCCGTATCGTGGAGTGGTCCCTAGAGGTACCGAAGCTGTGGATCCCCCTAGAAGGCTCTTTTATGTGGCATCGCGTCTCGGCGGTTCCATGGTTACCGGACCGATTCCGTCGCTTAAAGGTAGCTAAACACCCCACGATCTCGGCTACGTTGCGAGTCCTTCAGCGACTCGCATGTCGTCGACTTCTTACGTCCTCCCCGTGCCCCCTTCTCTCCCTTTCACACAATCCGGTGCTCTCCCCCGACCTGCAGAGGGGCATTTCTGACTCTTTGCCCCGTCTGGCGACGGCGCATGTTAGACTTTACCACCTCCTCCAGGGCTCCGGGTTTAAACCCATTGCTGCTCTGGTTGGGCAGACGCCTCCTCCCTTTCGCTCGGTGTTTCTGCTTCACCGATTGAAACATTATGTTTCCACGCTTCTCCCTAACGCTCTACTCACTAGGGAGTTGACTGCTTTCGAGCAGTTGTGTGTTTTACCTGAGGAGCCTTCGCACCTCCTCTCACATCTGTATGCACTAGTAGTTGACGCCCACTGCACTTTAAAGCCGTTTTACCTTAGCCTCTGGGAGAAGGACCTCTCTATTCAGTTTACTGACGATGATTGGGAAAAGATGTTCTTACTCACCCATAAAAGTGTCATCTCTTCCAGAATCCAGGAAAACGCGTTTAAGCTGTTATCTCGTTGGTACAAGGTACCCCTGGAGCTACATCGATACTTACCCCAGGTTTCTCCCCTGTGTTGGAGGTGCGCGGAGGTGGATGGTTCCTTCTTACACTTGTGGTGGGAATGCAGACATATCCGTCCGTTCTGGGAGGCTGTCGTTAGGGTGATAGTGGAGGTGTCTGACCCCGGGTTTGTTGCCTCACCGGAGTCATTATTACTTTTGCACACGCATGTCTCATATGGGACCTATAAGAGGTCTCTCACTATTCACTTGATCCAGGCGGCAAAGTCGGTTATCCCCCGGTTCTGGAGGAAGCCAGGTCCTCCGCCGATCGCTGCCTGGATATCTAGGGTTAATTTCATTTATCATATGGAGGACTTGGTGGCCGCATCCCAGGGGCGAGAATATAAGAATGGCCTTAAGTGGCTCCCATGGTTATCTTTTATGACCTCGCCTCGCCTTCTGGTCGCCGACTACGGGCAGTCTCCCTTAGGGGCGTTGGGCGGTGTCACCTTGGCGACTTCCCCCACCTCTGTTGCTGACCTCTGATTCAGTCCCGTGCTTGGCCTTTTGTCTATTTTTTTTTGTCTATTTTTTGTTGCATCCTGTATCCTTCTTCAACTTTATGTTGTTTCGATTTTCGGTTATTTTGTTTTATCGTTATTCGATTCTTGTTTCATACATTGTGACGTTTCTGGTCCTATTTTGTATTCTCCGGCCTTTACCTTATGCTTTCTTTGTCGCTAAGGGCCGTTACGCGACTCTGGTATGCGGTAATTTTCTTTAGATCCTTCTATGTGAATGATTGTATCTATCATACCGTGTGATACTGTGGATCGTTTTTTGCCGCTCACATTTATTTTCTACTGTGTATCCCTTGCACATTTTATGACATGTTTTTGCCATATCTCTGTCTTATTACTGTGCATGTCTAATAAACGGAGAATTGAAAAAAAAAAAAAAATAAGACTTAATATCGGAGTAAGCCTAGGATTTGTGGCCCTTTGGTGCAATATTTTTTCTGTGCCTCCTACTGATGCAACTAGCACACACATATAGTGCAAACTAAATCTAACAACTATTCAACACCATACACTCACACACTAATTCTAACACCATATACTAACACCCATCCACATACTTATTCTAACACCATCCACTAACACACACTCTAGCACCATAGTCTGACACATACTCACGCTAACACATGTTAATACCATACACTCACACAAACTAACAACATACCCTTTCACACACTCTAATGTCATAAACTGGCAAACACACATGCTGACACCATAGACTAACATTTACTAACACTTGTACATACATTTACACACTCCCCCTTTTCCATTATTTGAGCAACAAAGATCTCACACTACCCCCCTCAAAATGTAACACAATGTGTGTATCCAGTTCTTGTATCCTTTTAAGTATGTGTGAAGAAACAATACAAAAACAAATAGGCAGGTGTTGTATTACACGCTTAGGGACTCACGAAGGCCGTTTGGCTGGTTGCATTTAAAATAGTTTATGTTATCTGGCTAATTGTCAAATAAAAACACAAACCATATTGTGGGTTGGTTACTTTGGAGTCTGGCCCATGAAAACACTGTCTGACCAAAAAAATGTGCAGTATATTTATCCTGGGTTTAAATATAATAATGCACAATACAACAAATTGGCATAGATTCCACTACCTTAAGTATATCTCATGGTTATTCAGGATCTGATGTTCCTTTTAAACAAACACTAAGTTTGAAAAAGGGCTTGTATTGTATGCAACAGTTAATAGCTTTCAAAATAGTAGGCAAATAATTATATACACTGGTAAATATAAAGGCACAGAAGCACCACTGTGTGTTAAACTAAATAAACAGTCAATTGATTATTGTCTACTTCCTTAGAATCTTTGCACATCCATCATAGCTACACAAGTCTATTATGTTCATGATATCCCTAATCTAATTCCTATAGATAAAGCACATGTACCCCAAATACTAAATAGAAATCCAGCTTATTCTTAACCCCTTCAAGACCGGGACGTACCTGGTACTTCCTGGTCAAAGGTCACCGGCAGACTGGGACGTACCAGGTACCTCATCGATGATGCGCGATCCAGCGTCGCTATGAACACTGGGATCGCGAGGGGCGGCTGCTACTGACCGCTGGGTGTCCCCAGTGATCCATAGCAGCCACTGCCCTTCAATTCCGTGCACGTGATCACTTTGAAGCGAATCACGAGCACGGTATTTAAATATTTTTTTAAAAAACTGCGGTCTTCAAGGGAAGACGCAGTATGCAAACGTCGGTCCTGAAGGGGTTAAACCGTCATAGGTAGTGCTTCCAGAGATTTATGGCTCTTAGTGTGAAAGAAATTTCTTTCTGTGTTTAAGATGGTGTATATATATATCAAGACTGGACCGCAATCTTAAGACTTTGCCACTCACCAATGGGGTACCCTTTCCAATAGGATCCAGAGGGAATTAGTGCTCACAAAGGTGCGGCGGTGAGTTTTACTTGCAACATTTCATGCTATTGTGTAAACATTGCTCAATACAGACTATTCTCATGACATGGAAGGTTGCAAGCAAAGCCTGCCGCCGCACCCCTGAGGTCTCTGCTTTTCCACTTAAGTTTCCTGTGGAAGGGGAGCATCAATGTGCGCAACCTTAAAGGAATAGTCAATTAGTTGTGGATAAATACCACTACTTTTAGAGGAAACATTATGAAGATAAGCTGATCCTCTTGACTTTTTCACCCCAGGCACCCTAGTTCCGTAATGTTCAATCCAGCAGCAGCAGGAGTGTCAAAAATTAACTTGACATCACAGTCAAGTCAGTTCTCATTCAGACAAGGGCAATTCTCCTTGAAAAAACAATTGTTATGATTGACACTTTCTGCTTCTACGTGGTTCCTGGTTCCTTTAAACTTTTAATACATTGCCATATCTTAAACAAACATTTGGTTTTGTGTATGTCTCTAATTATCTTATTCATTGCTCTGTGATATTAATATCTTACCAATTTTATATTTCCAATCTATACTAAGGATAATAGCACATACTGACCCATATTTGGCATCCTTTTGAATAAAGTATTTTAAATTATACTACACCATTTCAGCATCACTACACACTCTATTGTCTTGTTCCTTCTTTAAGCCGTTGAGCACATCTGTGGGGCTATAAAAATAGAATCACACATATAGAAACAGTCAGAAATCACTTCAAAAGGAATGGATATGTTTATTTTGCATTAATATCTGCAGTGAACCTTGAGGGTATCAAATACTGCAAGCGTAAGATCAGAGTTGAACTACATTAACATGGCAAGTATCTATCTGTTGAATAAAACGATTATGTAAATTTCTGAAAGGGATATCACATTTCAAGTCAAACAAAATACAAATAATCATGCTGTTCATATCCAATACTTCTCAGGCACATTTTGGTATGTATTTGCAGTGCGCATTGTTTGTGCAGAAGACAAAAAGTAATTGTCATGAAATAATGAGTCATTATAACATGCCAAATGGAAGAGTATGCTATTTATGTCGAACAACAAAGAAACTTTTTACCTCACAAACCTCAGACCTAAAAGCATGAAAAAAGACAGATATTTGAAACAGGCTATATGCCTTATAATTTGCTACAAAGTTGTCATGATATAGAAAAAAAAAAATACTCCATAGACGCCAATAATGTACCTTTGTACTTGCTATCACAGATGTCGAATTAATCTATGTATATTATTCTTTTAGAGTGATGAAGGCTGCAAAAATCAGGCAATGAATAACATGTTCCTGACAAAGACTCAAGGTGCATTGTAATTTGAATAATCAACTCAATCTTAGCAATAGCCAGTTTAACACTAATACCGGTATTAAGAAAAATGCACTGGTTCTACTCACAACTTATTTGTTTACATTGGATATATAGAGAGAGAGAGTCAAATAATAAATTATAAAGTCAAACCTCACACAACTGGAACATTTACATATAACAATCAGAACACATATATGTTCATGTGTTTTATATTGAGCTTGGTGCTATTGTTATTTTAATAGTTTGCTTAATTATGCAATTACCAAATGATAGCAAAAGCAAAAAAGAGGGTTAGTATGTGGTAAACCTTTAACGGTGTCAAAACCATGAGAGTTTTTGAAATATCTTACATGCAATACTCTAATGTAAGACTCCAAATTACTAATTATGCTGAAATTCATAGTTACTTGTTGCTGAGTATTGAAAAGGAGATTATATGATACATTTCACTAATACAACATGTGTCCTTTGCAGTATTTGATGTAAAAGAGAAATCATGGTAATATTATGAAATCAGTCAACAGTTTTCTTCTAGAAACCTACTGTCAGGACTCGGGTGATCAGGTCGGGTAGGAGCCCATGTGCAGGGGATACTTGGGGTTTGGTCTGTAACCCACGATGTATGATTATACAAACAAAGACACCATAAGCAGAAATCTAGATAATGCAATTTATTGTATATATATATGACAGGACAAGCAAATAAGGGTTACACAGTCTGTAAACAAGAAACTGGACGTATGGCAGGATAAATAAATACCGGTAATAAGTCTTTTGGCAGGGAGCCCGCTTGGAAGGACACGAAAGGCGCAGAGCCCGCTTGGAAGGACACAAAAGGCACAGAGCCCGCTTGGAAGGGCACGAAAGGCACGGAGCCCGCTTGGAAGGGCACGAAAGGCACGGAGCCCGCTTGGAAGGGCACGAAAGGCACACAGCCCGCTTGGAAGGGCACAAAAGGCACACAGCCCGCTTGGAAGGGCACAAAAGGCACACAGCCCGCTTGGAAGGCCACAAAAAGCACACAGCCCGCTTGGAAGGGTACAAAAAGCACACAGCCTGATTGGAAGGGTACAAAAAGCACACAGCCTGATTGGAAGGGTACGAAAGGCACACAGCCCGCTTGGAAGGGTACAATAGGCACACAGCCCGCTTGGAAGGGTACAAAAGGCATACAGCCCACTTGGAAGGACACAAAGCAGGGAATCCACTTGGAAGGACACAATGCAGGTAACCAGGACCGGTACAAGTGCAGAGCCACAGCAGAAAGGTCCACAGACTTCAATACAAAGGCCTTGACTGAAGGGCAGGGCAGGTTCATAAAGGCAGGGTAATCCAGGTAACAAGGCCCAGCTGGATGTATTGACTAGGGCTTAACCCAGGTAACAAGGCACACTTGATCCTAGTAATTGAGTTCTGAGTGCTCCAGAGGGTGGAGGGTGGCCACTAGTGGTAGCAGATTTATATACCACAGGTATGGTATGGTATGGTACCACTGTAGGCAGGAGTGTAACATCATTTCCTAGTGTCCTGTATCTGGAGTAGGAGTACCGTGAGTACTGCCAGATATGTCTGTACCTAATGAAGCATAACCTTATCACTAAGCTGGACTTGCATATAAATTGGATTTAAGGCTTGACTGGGGGAATAAGCAATTTGTAAGAAAAGTGGAAATGATATAGAGAGAAAGAAGAAAAGGAGGTAAAATGTAATGGATAAGAGAAATAGGTGATAAGTGATAATGCAAGGAAGGTAGAGTAGAGTACACAAAAATAATGAGATATCAGAGAAAAGGCATGTGGGAGAGACTAGGGATAAACTATAAACTAGTCTTGAGTTAAATTAATGTCATGTTCTTTATCAAGACTCTGAGTCAAGTTCATCATGCAAGTTGATGGTCAAGCCTGCCATGAGAGTCTAACAACTGACTCATCATGCAAGTGTGTCAGATAAACCAGCAATCAGTTTTGAAGGACACTTTGATTGTTGACTTTGTCAGTCCTATTGTGTTTAAGTGGGTTATGAGTCAATGTACCACTTCATGAAGAGTTGAGCTGATTTTGTCAAATAGATTTAAGTTAAATTTTTCTGAATTTTTTGTGCCTTTTCATAGCAGTGGGCTGCATTTTGGCAATTGAGCTGATTTTAGTTGAGCCATCCTGAGGCGTGGGTTGACAGCCAAGTTCACTCTAGTGAATAGACCAGTTGTTCAATTTCAGCCAGTTTAGTTAAGTTGGCCTGACAAACTTGATTCTAATGTCATCTTTATGCAACCCGAGCCTGCACAAATAAACCCAAAGAATATATAAAAATATACAAAAACACCCTAGCAAATAACTTGTAAGCTCTAAAGGTAATTAAGCTAAATACAAAAATAGTCTTGGTGTGTGGGTAAAGAAATCCTTTACTGATTGTGCTCTGACTTAAAGAAGTTGCAGACTTGTAGAGACATGGTTTCTTAAGGGAATTTATTTTTCTAGTGTTATTAATAACAAGAGGTTTACTTAATATTAATTAGTCAGCTAAAATACGTGATTACTAAGCATTAAATATCTGACATCATCTTCCATCCTATAAAGTTTTTTTTAATGAATTCAATTGAAGAACTTACAGTTGTAATAATGTGTAACTGTGAAAGAAGTATGGAAAAACAGACAAACTTAGAAAAAGAAAAATTCACCTTTTTTAAAAAAAGATATCACCTCCAAGAAAAAATAGATGTACTAACCAATATGTAGGCAGGGAGTTGTTCATGGCCACACCTGGTATAGAGCATGGTCAGGTGAAGCTGAAGTGCCACATTGTAGCTTTCTGCTTCAGAGCATCACAAGGCGGCCATGTGGGAGATGCGATGGAGGTATGTGCTAAAACAGTCCAGGATCCTAACTGTTCACAAAAGTGGGAAGATGGGGAAGCTACTTGAGGAAGCACCTGAAAATCGCAACTGCCCCATGACATGGGGGGTTTGAATAGGGCTCAAACAGCTTTATAAGAATCCAGTGTATTATGTATCTTTTATGAAAGGTTGGCATTATTCTCTACTATCATACTTTCTGTGATGGATTTTGCACAGGTTTATCCAAAGTTAGAGAGAAACGTATAACGTATAACGTACAGGTAAAAAAAAAACTATATTGCTGCATATGCTCAGTAGAAATCAGCTGGGGAAGTCAATCAGTGAATTACCTTGTCAGGTACAGGGTGTTCAGCCCTTATATGGTACACTGAATTATATAGAGCACAATACTGTACTCACTGCAGGGTAATGCAGTTTTAAGGGGTTAAATAGTCCCAAAGCAGTACAAAACGTCTCATATGGCACATTTTGCATGTCCAGTACCAGCAACACATTAAAGAAACAGGCCTAGAGTGGGCCAAAATGCGATTACCTCACTCCATACCATCATTCTGCTTTCACATAACATAAAACAATTTTATTTCATTTTAGCCATGTACCATACAGTAATAACACCAAACCAAAACAGCTCACTATTAGAGATACATTTTCAGATAAGATACTAACAGCGCACTAAAACTAGAAAGACTGACAGTTGTTTGTACCCAGCATCTCAACCGTGGCCATATAAGCAGTGACCAATCTCTTGACAGGTAGTGGAAGAAGTTCACAAAAAATGTAATTGAATATTCCCATTTTTGTCCATTAGAGTGAGGATTTAACTGTGCTTTTAGTTAATCTCTCCAATATCATTCACAATTGTATGCCACAAAACTAGTCTTTCAATGAAAACATATTGCTGTTTTCGAGACAGTTAGTAATACTCATAGGCAAAAGTAGATATGTCTCTCTATGTGTGTAATATGTAGCAGCAGTGTGGAAATACAATGTTTAAATTATACATGTCAACTTATATTTGTTTGGATGATTACTTGTTTTGTCAGAAAATATAGACCAATATACATTTCAAGATTAGCATTCATTAAAACACTGAAAAAGATGCCATTTTACAATAATGCAATTTTCTCCTTCATTTAGTTTTGAAATTGCTCTAATTGTAAAACATAACCTGGCATAATTGGAATTTTCAAACAGAATTATCAACAAGATATTTTACTTCTAAAATTGAAATAGGCAAAATGTTTGCAATTAAAACATCTTGTATGCTATCCAAAAACTGACACGTGCGCCAGAGTTTTTTTATTTTTGGATTTCTTTTTTGCAGGAAAAAAAAAGTATATTAAAATGACTATTTTCATATCTTTCAAATACAACCAAACATCTTTATAAAAATTGTTCTTCTACATTTCAGCTTTAACCCCTTAATAACCCTTACTCGTGGTACACTTTGGGACAAAGGCTCTTTTAAAACTTTTCAGTGTTGCTGTTTAGCTGTAATTTTTCTTCATTCTCATTGTGTGCACCCACTAGATACCATTATATTTATCATATCATCTTAATTACTATTATTTTTTTTTATAAAGGACCAATCTCTACAAGAAAGGATAGGTCTCTTTATGATAAGTGCAATATTTGTATGTTCTTATATTGTAGCTATACCCCCTCCTTTTTATTCTTTCTTATCCATACTCATCAAATTCCATCCATGCTCAACCCATATTTGTTCATCTGACATCATATTCCCACCTCAAATCTTCTTACAAAGCCTTTTATTTAATATCTCTTGCATGCTTGGGATGCCAGCTGACTTTTTCTGCAGTCTTATAAATATATATATATATATATATATATATATATAGGGAGAGAGCATACTGGATGTGGAAGTGGTTAGACAACAATGTTTATTTTTACAGTTTGACATTTGCATATAGTATGAACCTGTTAGGTGTCTGTCTTCATGTTAATCATGAATCTGCAATAAAACAAACATTTTATTTCATATTGAGACGTTTGCACCTTCATTTGTTGGTTCCCGCAGAGATCTTCCGCCTCCCTGATCATCTGTGCTTTATGTATTGAGAAATAACCTCAAAAAGTTTAAACTTCCTTTGCAATAGGATTACATTAATATCAACATTTTCCCACACAACACTACTGCAACAGCAGAAGAGTGAGAAATGAGATAAAATCTTAGAAGACGGTTTACTTTACCTTAAGAAAGACCCTCATATAACATTCTACCCTTACCCTATTTGTGATCAAAGAAATGTAGTAAAAAGGTGTAATTGAACTGAGTATCCCTTGAGATAGTTAAGTTGAAAGGGCAAATAAACCGAAGAAAGAGTTGGCATGAATTTTGTGTAAGCCATGTAATGAGATACAGTACTGGACAGAGAAACTTCAGATAGAGAGAAACTGAGTTTCTTAAACATTTGGACTCTTGAGTATCCTTGGCATTGTAATGGCTAAAGAAAGAAAGAATAAAAACATAGTAAGGGCAGTTTTACATGCAAAATTAAGACCAGTAATAGATATTAAATGCTATTCATATTTTAAATGCTGATATAATACATTATTATACTTATATTAAAGTTATAGCAATAAGTAATTTGTACTTTTTACTAGTTCTTATCTCACAATTTAGATCCATGAGTCAGAATATGATTCAAATGGGAACTAATGCACAAGTAGATAAAAATAGTGTGAAATATGATTTAAATGAAGTGTTAGGACATTAAGCTGCTTCTGTAATCTCTTTATAAAACATATTCGAATTGAAAAAGGATATTATGAACAAGATTTCGGCCTTTAATTTATATGTAGGCTAATAAAAAATGTGAAGTGCTGCCATCTACCAAATAAATATTTTATTAATGGAAATAATGAAAAACCTATATATTAGTATTAAATCCTTCTTTAAAGGTTATAGAATATACTTTAAAATCTGGATGCATGATGCATTTTCTATAAGTAGACCTGTATCATCTTTGTCATACATCTACTGGATACATATAACATTGATAGTGTGTAGTAGAGGACTGCATCGGGTGTGGGCGGTTTTTCGAGTGTTGCGGGCAGGAGCGTGCGGTAAAACAATGTACCTGCGGGTCCCAGTAATCCTGCATACTCCCGCAAGGCTGCTAGCACACATCGTCTCTTCTCTTGTTCTTCCCAGGAACCCAGTGGAGTCACGTGAATTTACGTCATGTCACATGACTCTGCTCTGTTCCGGCGGGACAAGAGAAGAGACGCTGTGTGTGAGGAATGCGAAGGCAGCCTTACGGGAGTGCACGGGAAATCTGCAGTTCAGGTAAGGGGGTGAGGGAGTTTGAACGAGTATGCGTGATTGAGGGAATGAATGAGTATCTGTGAATGATTAGTATCTGTGAATGAGGGAATGAATGAGTATATGAATGAGTGAATGAATGTTTGTGAATGATGTTTGCGGGAGCGGGTGGGATTGGACACATATGTTGCGGGAGCAGGCGGGATTGGACACTTATGTTGCAGAAGCGGGTGGGAGTGGAACACAGGTTGTGGGAGCAGGCGGGATTGGACACATATGTTGCAGGAGCAGGTGGGAGTGCAACACACACATTGCGGGAGCGGGCAGTAATGGTCAGAAATTCAGCGGGAGCGGGATATTCATGCTATACACTGTTTAAAGGTCAGGAATAATGATAAGGGGTTTTGGAAACAACCTTCTCCCGCTAACAATTTTAAGATGATTTTGCCCTTTATTGCTTTGGTGTGAAACTGGTTCTATCTAGTAGTTTATTCAAATAAGAAGTCTGTTTCTTTTAACTCACGAACATTTTCCAGATGTATAAATGAAATCTTAATCCATATATTTAAGGTTATAGGAAGGTTATAGGAAGTATAGGAAGGAAGTACTATAGGAAGTACTTTCCTGTTGTGTATCTTATTTGGTAACTCCCATTATACCACTATTCACCCTCTTCACTCTGGCCGAGGCATTATCTGTCTCCCATTTTAGAGCAAGAGGTCATAATTTAAAACTATAGGCTTAGTAACCTGTACAGAGAGAATGGTAGATAAGCAGAGCAGTCTCTCAATAGAAGTGATGGACTAATATATTGGGGGAATCGAAAAATGCATGGGATAGGCATATGGTCATCTTGAATCTATGACTTTCATAGGGTATTTTATTATTATTATTATTGTATCTTTCACATACAGGGTGGGGGAAGAGGTAGGGATCATTGGTTCTCCCTTGCGTAATTTTTAAAATATTTTTTATTTGCTTGAGAGGGATGCTGAACATCTGATTTTGTATGTCTTGGGTGATGCATGTCCATCCAGCAGCTTATCAAGTTTAAAGTCACTTGTATGCATGAAATTGTAAGAAACTCTTATATTAGTTACTAAACAAAAGAAATAACCGGTGTTAAGTAGGACTGTTCTAAATTAGCAAATATCAGTGAGTATGAATTAGTCGAGATACATGATATGGTATGATTTGAAATTTATTTATTTATTTATCTCTGCACATGTGAATTCAGTTAACATAATGTTCATTAAAATCAGCACAGTGTAATTCTCCTATATCAGTACATAATAAATGCCCAATAGGCTTACATGTATTGAGGAATAAATGCCATAGAAACTGATTATAGCCAATATGGCTCAACCATCATGTAAAGATATAAATACTAAAAAAGCACACTTTTAGCTAACTCAATATAGAAAGGGCCATCAATCCCAATGAACTATAATAAATGCAACAAACCATGCAAAAAGGCAATTCTATCAGCTAAAATCACAAATCATATAATGATTGCCAAGTAAAACAAGGCTAACCCTAAGAGATCTTTAAATATATTCACACAAAAATAGTGTCATGTAAAAATAGTAGCCTTTAAGGGTCAGCTGGGGGAATTCATCAGTGATGACAATTATAAAGCTAATATATTAGCATTCAACATTCAGTGTTAGGAAACGTGACATAATACTTTATTAAAAACTCACATTATCTAAATGGGGTCAGATTGGGGAAAGCATCACTTGAA
This sequence comes from Spea bombifrons, assembly GCF_027358695.1. Taxonomy (NCBI): domain Eukaryota; kingdom Metazoa; phylum Chordata; class Amphibia; order Anura; family Pelobatidae; genus Spea; species Spea bombifrons. The sequence continues at coordinate 103,274,168 of NC_071087.1, read as the reverse complement.
AAGATTTAGATGTTCTAGCTGACTCCAGCTATGCCTCTGGAAAAATCAGTGCCTAAGGGGTCACCTCATCACAATACACAAGTGCATTTGAAGTCTATATGAGGCCCTTGCAGGAGAAATCTTCACCTCAGAGAGTGAACATAACAAGAAGCTTCTTGTTAAGACTAAAATAACAATGGTTTCATATGATTCTTCACAGTAAAGGCCATAAGGCTTGGGGTATACTAGCTATGGAGGTGATGACCTAAAGTATTTGGAAGCTTATAACAATAAATCTGAATGCTTTTTGGAATTGTTGACCCAAGGCTTACTATTAGAGGAAGGAACTTTTTTATGAGAAAAGTCCCATGTGGTTAAAATACATTTTTATCTTTATCTGGATGAATCAAATTACAGATATGTTGGAACAGTTGACTCCAATGGATTTGCCTTTTTTCAACCTTACTTATTATGTAACAGATTGTGATACCAATTGTATGAAACATATCAGAAAACATTTGGCCTATGAAAATTGGTGATATAGTGTGGCTCTTTCCACGGTATAACATGGAGATTTAATCTTACAGAAGTAAGCGCTCTGTTTCTAAAAACGTTCATGAAATTTTACTATGCCTTCAGGCATTTCTGATGATTAATACCAAGTAATTGTTTAGCATTATCCTGTCTGTTTTAAATCAAACATTCACAATGTTATTAAACAGGCACAGTGTTGAATTTCCCATAAGGAACATTTTGCAGATGTCTTCAGTTCCATTTCCTCCCATTCCTCGTAGATAATGGCCAACAGTAACTTTTCTTTCTTTTTTTTGACAGTGGCTATAATATTTACCCATAAGACATAAACACGGATAGAAATAGTTTTTTATGTAATGTATGGGAAACAAAGTACACTTTATAAATATTCAGAATTATCAATTTTGTCCTTAAGAATAGGCATCTTGATTTTGATTGTAAAAGATTCAGGAAGGGAAACTTATTATTTATGCCAGTTTTGCTGCATTTTTTGCCCATATCTTATAGGCCCTTGCTTTCAAACTAGTTATCTCAAAAATGTACACACTAAGGCTAGGTTTCCATTTGGTTTTTTTTTTGCTAAAAACGCCTATAAAAACGCCAATAGCGCCACCTGGCGTTTTTTTTGTGAAAAACGGCTGCAGCCAGATGTTAGCTGTAATTCAGTAGGAAATCGCAAAATGCAATTTCCACTTGGCGTTTTTCTGTTTGGCGTTTTTTCAGTCCTCTTTGGCGTTTTTCTGCTTTTTTGGGCTCTGTGGCAGTTTTTCAAAATCGCAGCATGTTCACACTCTGGCGTTTTTTGCAAGAAATCTTGGCGTTTTTCCTCCAATAGAAGTCTATGGGAGAGAAAAAACGCCATGAAAAAGCCATGTGGGTTTATTGCCTTGGCGTTTTTTCCACAGTTACAATGCAGAGGATGGACCCAGTATCTGTGTGTCCTACGAGAAATAGGCGGACAACAAACAGTTTCACACAAAACAAAGTCCTGGACTGGTTCATATTGAATTTTACACCATTTGGAACAAACATGCCATTACAAACAAACATACGCGACTGGATCCTGCGTGCCAAAAGCAACAGCAAACAATTTGCACCATCATTTGGGGCCAATTTTCCCAGAGGAGCAGACATTCGGAATAAAGCATGCCTTACAAACCACAGAAAAGAGACAAAAGGGTCTACCAAGTAAATGACATCAGGAGAGGGCAGATACTTGCCATTTATCCTAATCCCTTTTAGCTGGGTGAAACTTCTAACTTGTAAAGGCTGGAAAAACTGCCTAAGGTCAAAAAAAGCAATTTCCACAGAAAGGCTAAAACGCCAGAAAAAACTGCAGAAAAAACGCCAAAACGCAGGTAAATGCAGCGGCAGTTTTCTTGGCAGTTTTCCTGGCGTTTTTCATCAAGAAAAAAACGCCGGACAAAAACCCAAGTGGAAACCTAGCCTAAAGGTAGTTTTCATAAAAAGATAGATAAAAGTTACAAATAGCCCACACAATACGTACTGTAGAATAGCATGGCACCTGGCACTTAATCATGGGATGTATGCTTTATTTTGATTTTTCTTTGAGACTTTATACCCCCTTGTTTTTAAATGTATTAATAACAATACCATTTCAGTTTCATGTCCTTTCTAGGTGACCCCAGATTTTTGAACGGTAGTGAATATGTAAATAGTGTAGTTATGTTGTATAGCTTTCCGTTTGTGTGAAGGGGATCTGGATCTATTTTTACAGCTAGTTTACCCTAAGTGTTCAATTGCTTTGATCTGAATTGCCTACACAGAAGCTTGCTGTGATCTGCTTAGACAAGTGTGATTGCTAATTGGGAAAAAACAGCAGTGGTGTACATTTGCCAAACGTGCCCAAGAAGTTGACTGATTTGTGCATTAGTCTGGGAGTTGAATCGCTAGCGAATAATAACTTAGCGCTTGCTCTTTTGAGTGAGATCAACTGCTTTTAATAAAAATATATTAATAAAATAATATATAAACACAATCTAAGTGTAATTTGGGACAAATCAATTTAATCTTGCTGGTTGACAGTTGACATTCAATTATAGTTTAAATCTACTTATTAAAAATATTAGATACACAGGTTTTCTGATTTCTGCTTGCAATTTGCAAGCATAACTGCGATCAATGCCATTAACTTATGTTGTTTGCAAATTTCTGGATGAAGGCCTTGTGTTATTATCCTGATATATAGTACAGATCTATATACTATTGTATTTTCAAGTAGAATATTCAGGGTATACAGAACAAAAGTAATTTTTACTTGGAATAAATAGTTAATTTTAAAAATAATTCAGATCTTCTGTAGCTTTTAATTTTATAAAGGGCTGTCAGCATTTGAATTGTTGAAAAATGACTTTGAAACATGTCAATGACATGTTTACTTATACAAATATGCCTGAGTTTGTGGATTACCCTAAGTTTACTGCAACTTTATTATAATATACTACTATTTTCTTCCAATTTGATTCCATTATTGAAATCATGCGGTGCATTACTGCATTTAAATGAAATATAGGACGCCCTTCTAAGAACTCGCACATTTGGGAGTGCTTTTAGCTTGTTACATATTTTTTCAGAGCTGCTTAACTTGAACAAATTTGATCCTGTAAAGTACATTTATTGCATCTGGTCTTGATTTTAATGCAATCATTCTCTTGATGCTGTGCACATTGAGATAATAATTCAGGTACTTTTAATGGTATTATGCTCTTGAGACAGAACCAGATGCATTTTAAGAAACATTTCACCTAATATATGTAAAAGGAAATGCCCACACATTTGTAAATACAATTTTCTTAGAACATAAAATGTTTCCAGTAAGCAGGTTGCTGATGAATGCAATTAAGGGTAATATTGTTAAATGTGTATATATATATATATATATATATCGTATTGGCCCGAATATAGGCCGCACTTTTTTCCCCCACTTTAAGTCTTTAAAGTGGGGGTGCGGCCTATATTCAGGGTCTAGCGCCCGACGCCCGGGACATGCAGTCCCGGGCGCCGGGCAGGCAGCGGGGTTAGGATACAGATCCCCCGCAGCGGTGCAGGGGACCTGCATCCTACTGTCTAATACGCTCAGACAGCCTCCCCTGCCAGCACTTTCCACGGGGGGTCTTACGATGCATTCTGACCCCCCCGACTTACCAGGGTAGACTCCCGGGTGTCTTGCAGGGCCGGCGGAAGACATCTACGCAATACGCGTATACAACTTCCGGTGCCGGCACTTCCACTGAGTGCCGGCACCGGGAGTTGTATACACGATGTGCATAGATGTCCCCCTCCGGCCCCGTAAGACACCCAGGAGTCTGTTCTGGTAAGTCGGGGGGGCAGAGTGGCAGCATATCGCGGGGAGGACAGAGTGGCAGCGTATCTCGAGGGGGGGGGAGGACAGAGTGGCAGCGTATCTCGAGGGGGGGAGGACAGAGTGGCAGCGTATCTCGAGGGGGGGGCAGAGTGGCAGCATATCTCGGGGAGGGGGAGAGGACAGAGTGGCAGCATATCTCGGGGGGGGGACAGAGTGGCAGCATGTTTTTTGGTGCTTTTTTAAAGAAAAACTTTTTCTTTAAAAAAGCACCAAACTTTTAGGGTGCGGCCTATATACGGGGGCGGCCTATATCCGAGCCAATACGGTATATATATATATATATATATATATATATAGTAGCCAAAGATCACAATGAAATATCTCATATGTAAAAACCACTGTTCTGAATCTCATTTTTCATGATTTTCAGGTTAAAGGGCAAAACATAACAACAGGAGATCATATGGGCAGTAGGCCAATTATGTAAATTGATCAGGATTATTACTTTATTGTGCCAAACATTTGCAACATACAGTATATTTTGAATGCAATGTGTATTTGTACATTATCTATGGGCAGGCTACTTGGAAATTATTCCTTTAAGGATGTGATGGACAATGAATGCGAATCTGCAATAGTCTACCCTCTTGGAGTAGGTGTACGCACCACATGGAGGCTCTGCCCCTTTGCTGAAGGGCTCCTGGGGTCTTGGTTAACGGAGCTGATACTGGAGAGAAGTGGAGAAAGAAAGAAGACAGAAGAACAAAAAGAGGCAAGAGAAGAACCAGAGCTGTTTATTTTTGTTTTGTTTACTCCTCCTTTTCTGATATTCATACAAATTAACAAAATTGATACATTTCATAAAATTAAAATTCGTATGAATCTGAATACAGTCTATTATGCATTATTCAGGTACATATAGTGAACAGTAGGACTTTTTTCAACCCTCCTCCCAACTCCCATTTGGTGAATACAACAACTTTCGTTATATATTTATTTGGGGAATTGGAGATCTTAGCGTTATAAGAAACTATCTATTTAACCGTTTCAATTGCTAATTTTTTTGTAGCATTGGGAAAATGTCAGATGGAACTGTAATAAATACTGTACAATAATATCGCAGCTCCTATGTTTCAGGGAAACGTTTTTCTAGCTTTGTATGTATTAATTTTTTTTATGCTTCGCCCTAGAATACTAAGCAGCTTTTTAAAATGAATACAATGTGGCTTTATGATGATTAACCGGTTCAAATCAGAAGGCTTAGTAGTTATTTGTGAGCCTGGACTATGTCATCTGACGCTAATAAAACCAAAATCTCTTAGATCTATGGTGTGTGTGTTTTTGGGTAGTATAACAAATATTACGTTATTCCTTGGAAAAATGTTTCCACAGTCACAGTGTAATTTAATTCAAAGTACTTTAAGTTTGGAACTATTCCCTTTGCCAGCCACACAAATTAACAGTAAACAAGCACATTTATTTTGGTTTTTCTTTAACCTGCTTTTCTAGTTCTGGCAAGGACATATTTACCACATAAACCATTTGTGTGCAGTTAGAAAAGCAAATAACATTGAACTGTAGGAGTTGACATAATTTTGGTCATATGAAAGCTCTGTTTTCTAAACCACGCTCATCATGCCAAAAACAAGACAAATATGTACTTCTGAGGTCATTGTTGTCTTTTGATCATTACTTTTGTATGCCATTCAAAGATCCATGAAGAATGTCAACATTCAACATTAAACAGTCAATTGCATGGTTTGAGAAATTTCCAAGAATGCTATTAGCACCATGAATTTAATAGTCATTTTACCTGAACAAGTACTGGAAATTGTTTCATTTTTTATAAAGTGGATAGTGACTCACAGATATTCATTATAGCAGATCAATTCCACTGTAGTCGATCAGTTACAAGACACAATTAAATCAAGGACTGGGAGACTGATCAGATGAGAAGAGGAGATGGCAGAGAATCTGTTCGTCTCTGTGCAATAAACAGATTTGTAAAAATAAAGATTTTTACTTGTTCTTACAGTTCCACAGAAGTGAATTTGCAGAGATAAAGGAAGTAAAAAAAATAATGGTGCCTAATTCAAATATAATGAGTAGATGTACAAGTTAGTCTCAAATTGAATATTAGAATACAATGTCACATATTTGGTCTGTAGTTCTTGTTTTCCACATCAACATATTAAATATGGTTTATTATAATTTCATATTATATTTAAAGTTAACATAAGCCCTATAACCAATAACCATTGACAGTTACTTACTAAGTTTTCAAAGAAATGTGGTTTTATTACCATGGCAACTAATGGACTGGTCCAGTTAGCACTAAAGATCAATTGTTTGTTGTAGTCAGAAGACTTTGAGCTAGATGACATATTTTATATTACTAGATAATTATAAAAGGCATAAGATCTCCAGGAACATTTTGGATTTGTTAGTATAGACAAAACTGCAATGAATTATATATTTGTATTATTCTGTGGACATATGCCTTTACATTAAACATTTTTCATGTATGTAGTAAGCGAAGCACTATAATGGCAAGATAGCCAGACACTCCATTGGTGCAGCGGAAATTAAAACATTACATCAGGAAGGTAGATTACAGGAAAGGATTAATAGAGGTATCCAGTTACTTAAAAGTAGAAGTGGTGATCACTTTAATTGATGGAGAATCATTTAACATAATGTTGATAGTAGCACATTTAAGTATTTGCATTTGATAAGTTACTTTTTATTTTAGATTTTCAGTGGGTCATCACAGAATCATTTGGACTTACTATTCAAAAATGTGATTAAAAACAGCAAATAGTTATGGGTGGGGATAGTATGCCATCCCAAACATTGATGACCTGTGTGCGCAAAGGTAAAATGACTCTTTCTGCGCTTAATTAAACATCTCTAGGCTCTAAGTTATTTTAGTAAGCCCAAAATGAGCCAGGTATGATTTGGTATTCTGTGGCAAATAGCACTCTGTCTCCATTCTTTACTTGTAAACTGAGGCTTATGATATCACTATCAACAATGAGAACAATTTATAATCTATTTGCAGTTCTTATTTTTCTATGAGCTTAGTGTGTTTTCTGGGTAAGAATGTGTCCATTCTCTTTAGCCCTAAAAGTCATTATAATCTGGTAATAAACAGCAGAAAATACATTTATATATATGAATGTTGTCTCTGTGCCCTGGGCTCTTGGAGGGGCCTAGGGACCAGCCTCCTCTCTACAGACTATGAGTCCTGGTCTTTGAAGGGGTTTATGGCCGGTATCTGCACCATGAACTGATATCTAGCTGTTTTAAACTGGTTTCCGCCAGAAGTCAGGGAACCGCCGGTGTTTACCATCTTCCTCACAGACTGCAGCAGCAACCCCCTACTTAGCTGGGGTGGGACAAAGTGCAAATACTGATTAGTGTGTAAATTACACCCTTGTACTATTTAAATACCGGTGTTTCACATTAAACTGAGATCCTGATTTTACCAACTAGTCTCAACTGATGTTTCTTGAGGGAAAGGCGTTAGCGGCCGGTATTCTGACATTGGCTGATAAGAAGCGAGAGGTTAATTGGTCAGAGTAGCGGAGGAAGTCGACTTTAGCAAATATACCCATTCGGGGTACCAAGATCCATTACAAATAAAATGCTATAAAGGTCACAGTCATATTAAAGCTGTATTAAATACTAAATTTACCTTATCACCCTAATCTAATGCTTTATTTTGCTTTTTTTTTTTAATTGCATTTATATTATACCTTTTCTGCCTATGGTAAATTTAGTTTACTTGTTTATCACAGCATGGCCACTGACATCTAAAAATGTTATAGCTAATTTTGAAATGGCTAACAATCTGACAAAATATACAATGATGAAAGGCAGGATTTCGCAATTTATTCTGTTAGTACAAATGGTGGCTAATTTGTCAGTCATTTGTCAGTCTAGAGCCAGACTTAGTTGTCAAACTTTGCTGTTTTATTTATTTGCATCAACAGTCAAATTGACAGCTTAACATGTATGTATTACAAAAGGCAACATATGTAAACATGCCAAATTGAAAGGCGTAATTAAAGTACCAGTCCTTGGTTATTTACAAAGCACAGCAAATTTCTTTGGGTAACATTTAATATACACCATTAAATCAAATGTATGGTTTTTAAAGTATAAGTACATTTTTTTACTGTAATTTTTTTTTATAATAGACTATGTTTCAGTGTTAAATGATGATCAATGTTTGATTCAAAAATATATTTAGATTGAATTCAGTCGTTTGTGTCATTGATAAAATATGTCTATTGTAAAAGGTCTAATCCTGACTCATTACACTTATTAAAAAGGTGATGCAAGATCAAAGACCAAAAACCGTCTTTTAAAGCAGAAATATATGGGAAAGTTGATCAGTTTTTGTACAATATAATGGACAGAAGTTTTGTGGACAACTTCACAAAACGAGAATACTATAATGCAGAAAATGAGGAAATTATTTAAAAAAGATAATATAGAAATATATCGATATACCTGAACATGACTCAAGATCTGAGACTGAGACAATACCAGAATATAATGATCCTTACCACACACCCAATAAACAGCAAATATTAAACAGTATATTCTTCTCACAAATACGTTACATATTATAAATATTATACACTACAAAAGCAAGCTGACCTTCCCATGTACTGTATACCCATTGTAGATGCCATTAAAATAAAACAATTAAACAGATTACTACTTCATTGTTTTGCCTTAATCCAAAATGATATATCTATCTATGGGGCAGCCAAAAGGATCTGAAAATGAGTGACCTGGTTCTCTTTCTGCACCTACTTATGGCTCTGAAAATAAATGTATATGCGTCATTTTAGAAACCACGCTACACATATTATTTCCTAAATAAATACTTAAACGTGACAACCTGCAACAGATAAATGATGCTACATTGGCTTTTTACCTCATGACTTTATTGGAAAATAGAAATAGTGAGGTATTGCTAAATTTGAATGACTATATATACTACTGGTTATTTTGTACATAAAAAAAACAACTCAAACACTAAAAAACAGAACTTGTGAGAGTGACTTTTTCCTGAACTCACACTGTCTCTCCATGCACTGAAAAAACCATAGTAAAAAAAAAACTATCCACATTACCAGAAGCTTTAAACTGACCTAATACGGAAGATTTAGTCCAACAGGATGCTTGCACAGGGGACTACATGGCAGTTATTATGGTTTAAACTGCCAATTTAAATACTTTAATGAAGCTTGCAAATGAGAAAAGTAGCGTTCCAGTCCCAAAAGGATACACAAAGAGCCCTTGATGACACCGTGGCTTCAGGCTCAAAAAGTAATGCTTTAAGCAGACATAACCCCTGGATTAACAGAGGTTTCAGTCTGTGTTAGTAAGTGAATTTAACTTAAAAAGTCAGTTATCCTAATAACCTTTTGATGTAACAAAACCTGGATGCGCAATATAATTGAAATTATTAATTGATTATAGACGGAACTAAACATATCTCAATGGGAAAGTGATTAACATCTGTGGTCTACTGATCAATTAAAGGAAAAAAAACACATTGAACTCATTTGTAAATGGAAATTGCAATAAATGGAAGAATGCAATATCAAAATCAATCTAGTGGGGGGCAGCCTGCTCAGCAAGCTCTTTCAGGCAAAATTCCCGAAATCTGCAATTTTCTAAATAGACAATAGACACATATAGTCAACCCTCACATTGACATCAACGGTCAGTTTGCGAGGTTCCAACAGTCACACTTGCAGGGTCAGATATAACACTTTCTGATTACTAGATTGCTTGATTAAAGTAAACATCTTAAAGTATAGCTAAGTGAAACCAGGCAAAGCAAATATTATTTATATTAGTTCCTTAGTTTTCAATACATGAGAATTTTTTAGACAAATAGTGATGGGTTAGCTTTAATGTCTTGAAATCATCAATGAGAGCACATATTACATATAGTGCACACCCTAAATGTCAAAGTGTTGACACTGACACATTTATACAATTACAAATCAAAGCTTGTATGAGACAAATATACCACTGTTTACTGTTGTAATCCTATATACATATCATGAGGTCAACCTTCCAAGTAGCAGAATTATTAACACATGTAGTTATATTACTGCAGCTATTGTATAGGCGCAACGGGATAGAAGTGATGGTGGATGGCCATCATGTGCAATCAATATTAAGGATGCTGTGTGGTCATACAGTTTATTGTGGACAGTATATGAAAATGTGACGTTAGACTCAATCAGTAAAGTAGTTCTCTTGTTCTATTCTAGGTTTGGCTGTAATAATTGTAAAAACGTATATGTTAATTATTTTAGATGACTAACACACAGCACAAGCCACTTGCAAAAGTGTAAAAGTTATTATCATATCCAAGACCAGGTGGCCCTGCCCAAGTCTTTGCCGCAAATGGCAAATTATGGCAATAATTAATTTTATTTGTTTATATGAATTAATCAGTATGAAGGGTTTAATCATTGATTATTTTCTATGCTATAAATGTATAATTTTGTGGGATACATTTGACATGCAACCAATAAAAATGTCATATGTAGGCTTCATAGCAATAATTTCTCCTGTCTTTCCATTTAAGTTCGTAGAGCTCCCTTTCGCTCTCTCTCCCTGTCTCTCTCTTTTTTTTTTTAGCAAGCTAACAAGTTTGATGTGGCCCTCTCTGTGTTATTTCCTTCCAGGCTTGCAGCTGTTTTGGCAACATAAGAAAAATCCCTATAACAAATCAAATAAAAGCCAATTCTGTGAAGAGGAACTAAAAACAGCAGGCCTCAAAGTGGACTGCACATGAGATTCCTTGTTCTGGCTTTCAACACAGCTCAAATCAGAAACACATTATCATAATCTGAAACAGCTCACTGCTAACATAAAACAGATGGTGGGTAATGATCCTTGGTTCATTAATAAATACATTTCAACATAAAAAAAATGTTATAAAGTATGACACTAGTATTTGGATATATGAGCCATCCATCACAGCCTCCTATTCCAGTATGTTAATTTTTATTTGTTTTTGTTTTGCATTTTTTTTCTATTCTTTTGAGGATGTTATGTTATGGAAGTATGTTGCGTGAAGTACCTCAGACATTCAACAAAGTGAAACCAGCTTTTGTCTGCAAAACTGGAAGGAACAAAAGAAAATGAAAACTGTGGTGGTTGCCAAAGCATAATAACTTCCATGTACTTCAATTGGATCAACAAATGGCAATTTATATAGAATTAACTTTTTTGGTTTACTTCATCTCCTGTCTTAAATTATAAACTGTTCCAATGTTTCAAAAAGCCCTTTAAGGAACACTACTTGCACAGACTTTGTTAAATTAAAATTAAGGGGGAAAAACTAATCTAAAATTCTTTCCTAATTGAAAAAACATTTACAGAGCAACCTCAATGAAATCAATGTTTTTGTTTGTCTTCATGGGTAAGAGGGAGATTACAAGGAGTTCACAAAAGGAATTTTTTTGTAATAGATAATTCTGTTCTCAGCTTTTATGTGGTGGATTGAAGGCTGATTCAATAAACTGTGTAGATAACGTTTTATATATATATATATATATATATATATATATATATATATATATATATATATATAAACATAACTGTGACCATGCAAAAGGAAATAATGCCCACAATGGTATATTTTCAAAAAGTTTTTTTTTGTTGCTACTAATTACTCTCTCTTCTTCCTTCTGTCTTCGTCCACGTCTCTCATTAGAGGGTCGGGGTAGAGGATGTCATCGGAAAGCTCTGCCATTTTGCCCTAAAACAACCCTGTGTTAACTTCAGCCAAAATGATGGAGCTTCCGGTTATGTCCTCTTCACCGATTGGAAGATCCCGGGAGAGGACATCAGCTAAATCTCCGCCATTTTGCCCTATGATAACTATTTTGACGGAGTTTCTGTTGACATCCTCCCCGCCGTTTGTCTTTCTAAGGATTCATATTAGCACATACATCATTTTTTTGTATTGCAGCTTGCGTAGCTCATCTTTGGGAACTGAGCTACCAAGGACAGCTCTCATTTTTTATTTCACATCACAATTTAACATGCAGGGACATGTGTGTTCATTGTGTTCAAACTGTAGTGTAACTAGATCAAAAATGGGGTTCTCCAGTAAACTACGAACTGATGATAAACATAGCAGTCAATTGTGACTATTCAATAATTTAAGAAAAACAAACAGCTATATAAGCTTGTAGGTCTTTCTGGCTTTACTTGATAAAATATTGCAATGCTGATTGCTGTTCAGCATGTAAAACATATTTTATGCATACACAACAGAAGATAATCAGGCAGTCGGCGGCTGATTTATTTATGATTTATGAAACATTACTAGTTTTTACAGATTATACATTCTTTCTCGATAATTACATAGTATGCAGCATAATTGTTACTGAATATTTAACAATACATTTAATTTCTTAATGTTGTATATTTCCTACCAAATGGCAAGATGACATCTGCTGAGATAAAATATTTTGGTAAATAAAATGATAATTTTACATTGATAGTGGAATTGTTTTATTATAATTCGGATTCCTGTTTGAAAATGAATGCATTTTTTAATATATTAGTTGTTTTGTTAAACAAATTGGCCTATTCATATACAATAACATATGAACCTCAAAGTATATTTGTATGTTTGACAGCAAAATGCTGTATGCATCTGACAAAAAAATAAACATTTTACGAAAACAGGCAAGAACAGATGTAACTTCCTCTTTTGGATTGGGATTAGATACCTTCATGTCTAATAGCACAGGTAATAGAGGCTATCCAGCAACACAGTAAACACATTTTTTTTTAAATGCTTGGTTTGTGCACAGATTGGTCATTCGGTTGCCATTTGTTTCCATTTAAGTGTAGATATTCTTATGTCTAGGCTCATCCAGAATTGCAACAGAGGACTTTAAACCCTGATAGACTGAGAACCAAAAAAAAAAGTCCACTCATAGATTTACTGAATCAGTGATTCTTCCTTGCTCATAAAAAAATGTTAGTTCAGCATATACCAACCTGCCATTCATTCGTGTTCACCCTTTTAGGCGTGGGTTTAGTTTTTCAGATTTCTTTTTAACTAATAAAATATCTTTATTGTTGACAAGTATCATATAAAAATGCTTACAATTCTGGCACAACATACACAATGTAACACGTTTTGCTTATCAGTGGTATGCTTTACAGTGTCTTAAAATAACTTTTTAACCCATGATGCAAAAAAAATTTTCGACACTTGTATATGCCATATAGTTTATAATCATTAATTTAGCTGTATAGTACATGCTCACCTGCACGCAATTTAACATACAACGCACCGACTACCCATTAATTACAGCTCTTTCATAGGACTTATCAAACAAACCAGTCCCAAAAGAGAAAAATAAAACCACAATCGCAAAAACAACAAATGGGTTGGGTTTCAAAGACAGCAATTTATCCAGGAAGTCCATGCCCTTCACTAGCATTAAAAAGCAATACCTGTATGGGCTTTGTCCCACATACTATGGTACTAAGAAGATCAATCCCATATGAACACTGTCTGCTTTTAAGAATGACCCCGTCAGAATTACTGCGTATTATACATTTTGTATATGATGAGTGTAGTGCTTTAAACCAACCTCCCTCCGATGTCTACCATTAATGGCCCCTGTTTACTTCTACTACACTTAAGGTGGTCAAATCAACCTGATTCACCTGGTCTCTTGTTGTCTGAGCATCTCCTCACCCTGCCCTTTCATCACCAGTCACCAAGGGGCTATATTGATCTGAAAGTAGCCAAACTGTCCATGTTTTGTCATACACGTTTAGTGTTATAGAGGGCATGCGACATCTCCTCCATGTGTCTGTGAAATTCTAAGGTGTCCACGACTTCTGTTACTTTTGGAGCCCTGGTCCGTTTTCCACTTTATTCCCAGGCATAATTTTGTGGCTAAGAAAGAGTGCACAATAAGTTTCCTCATCCTGGATGGAATATGCTCCGACATGAAGTGGAGTTGGGTAGCGCCAGGTGTTAGTGGGACTGTGAGTCCAACAATAATTTGGGGCAAGTTCCCGAATTTTGGGGAAAGCCCACCATATATACCCTCCACCATCTCAGATGTCCCTGAGAACATTTTGGCCAGCCCTTTACAGAGTCCAATGGCATCTGCATGCCACCCATTTTATCTGTACTTCCGCTTCCACCCATTGGTCTAGGGGATACGTGGCCTCTAACTCCCTTTCCCATGCCATCATATATGGAAGCTTAGACCTGTAGTATGGTTCAATAAAACACGCCTATTTGGCAGTCGGAGCCCCTAAGTATAAGTTTATGATAGGAGGCTGTGTCCCATTTTCTTTTCTTAGGAGTGCGAAGAAAGTGCTTAAGATATGTCTGGCATGCAAATACTTGTAAAAGTCATTTGACAATATTCCATAGGACCCACTCAGCTTTTCATAACATTGTAATTGGCTTCTTTAAAACAGATCTGAGATTTTGACTGAACATGCGTTCTTCCATTCTCAAAAGCTACCCCTACCCACCCAGCGCTTTAATGACTTGATGGTTGATGCCTCCGAGAGGCGTGCAAGCTATGGGGTTTTACCGGGCTAATGATAGGCAGGTCGCGGGGTGGGCATTCTGCATGGGCGGCCTATGTATTTTCTCTGTCCAAAGTAGTTGCACTAATGAGTAGACCCCAAATATTTGTTTACCTTGTCCACCCAGTGCACCCTGGGCAATACTATGCTGGGCTTGTAATTTTCTATATTCTGGAGTCCCAGAACCTGGGTGTGTATAGGGCCCTAACTGACACTTTTGACTAAACCTTGATCTACCTAGTGTTAATAAGTATTTTCAAACACTGTATGGATTATAGCAGCATTCCTGTAGGTTTTCAGATTTTAAGCAAAGAGATTGGGGTCCTATCATAAGCACAGATATTTAAAAGAAGCAAATATACTTATATATAATATAGTGATAGAATCTTAAGATTAATTGCTGTCACAGTTAATAGGTCCCTTACATTCACCCTCTAAGGGGCCATTTATATTTAATAAAAAAGCTTAATCACTTATATGGTGTACCATCTCTCACAATTTCAGTTCTATAGAGAAAAGATCAAACTGAAAGCCAGAACAGTCCCCCAAAAAACATCTTCATACCACCTTCAGCCATTCATTTAGCACCATGTCAACCTATCTCCCCATCAGTTCTTGAACATTTTCTTTACTGTTATTTATATGTAATATGGCTGCTAAGTCGGCCTCAACATATATCGATAATGTTCTTAATAAACATATAAAACATTATCTATTACTGTATTTGCTCGATTTTAAGACGACCCCCTAAAATCTAAATATTAATTTAGGAAAAAAAGAAAAAGCTTGAATATATGACTACCCTATAGGAAAAAAGTTTTACTAGTAAACATTAATTCATGTAAACTATTTTTTTCATATTTAATAAAAGCTATGATTGAGAAAAATATTTGTATTTCCTTTTATTTGCCAACCTGCCCCCCCCCCCAGTTATGCACATCTGCCCTCAGGCTTGCCACTCTGCCCCCAGAAATGTCTTATACCCCCTATTTGCCACTCTACCCCATGATGTGCCTTTTAACCCTCTATATGCTACTCTGCCTCCAGAAATGTCTTATACCCTCCTAAATGCCACTGTGCCCCATGATATGCCTTTTAACCCCCTATATGCCCCTCTGCCCCATGATATGCCTTATACCCCTATATGCCACGTAAAGGTCTGTGCTACATGTTTTTGTTGGTAGCGGGTAAGCCGTCCAATGAGAGTTAGTGGCTGTTTGTCAATAAGTGCTCAGAGAGCAAGGCTTTTCTTTTTGTTTGTTTTATTTATGTTTGTTTACAGACCTTTTAATAAAAAGGACTACGATTTCTAAAACGAATTCAGCCTTATGTGGTATTTCAAACCTTAAGACTGTGTGGTTACATGATCCCAGCTCACATTATATATATATATAAAACTGCTAACAGCAATCACACTCCTATCAAGCCCAGGCAGCGAGTACATGCTGGAACCTGGGGATGATAGGAGTGTGATTACAGCCTCTCTATGCCATGCTACCACCACCACCCCTCCTTACACATCCATACTATCACACACACACTCAGTCACAAACATATAAATACTCATTCATTCCCTTAATCACACATACTTGCTCATAAAAGTGATGTTGTGGGAAGCAGCATTTGCTCTGAAAAAAAACATCTTATAATCAAGCAAATACGGTATATAATGTTCTTACGTAGTCTGGCAACACATCAAGTTATATAGTCCCTTGCCACCAAACGCAGAAAATGTCAACCCTCAATTTTTCCCGTGGACAAAAAGTACTCCATTAAAGCAAATTCAAAGCCAGTTTCACCCAATTTGGCAAGTGTACAGGTGAGTCGAATATCAACCATTTATTTTATCCTGACATAAGCTGAAAAGAGTTCAGTGTCATATCCTTAGTCACACACAAATTACATAGCTGGAGATATATTAGCAGTACCATCGTTATTCCGCTTATATATTAATAGAAATGCACATAGATTTTACTGATTGCGTTCACATGTCAGTATAACCAATGGTCACTATGATTAATACATCAAGAATTATGACAACCAATTATAGCTAAAAGGGGCTTATTAGGCATATTTAATTACATTGACAAATAGATCCCAAGTATTTCAGGCACTTGTAAGTACTCAGTGTCCATTAAAATCCTGTTAAAATGTCTCTGAGTTCTAGTTGGAATGTAAAGGCAGTGACCTGTATAATTATATAATTAAGTTGTCTGGCTTCTTGCATATTATTCATCACTCTGGGTAGGTAGTAAATGCATGATTTTGAAATTATATATATGACCCCCTTATAAATAGGAAAATCTGTTTAGAATGGTTCCTATGCGTGTCAAGTGCTAAGCAATATTAAGACATGAAGTAAACTAGTACACCAATTTTTAGACCAAACAAATACACAGAATTTTCAGCCACAAAAATTGTAAAACATTTTGCATATGAATTAGATGAACACAGAAATATTACCGTATTTGCTCGGATATAGGACAAGGTTTTTTTCAGAAGACAGAAGTACTGGCCAGCAGCAGAGGAGGTCTGTATCCCGCTAGACACCAGGGAGTCTGAAGCACGGGTCACAAGTAGGGGGAGTTAAGAGTGGGATTGGGGGTTTAGAGTTGCATGGGGGGTTCAATGGTTTTCTGGAGGCATATAGGGTGTATACAACATATCTGTGGGGGAAGAGTGGCAAATATGGGGTTAAAATGCATGTCATGGAAGCAAAGTGGCATATATATGGTTATATAAGGCATAACTGGGAGGCAGAGTGGCAAATAGGGGGTTAAAAGGCATATCCGGGCCAGAGTTTATAAGGTATTTGGGGGGGGGCAGAGTTGCATATAAGGGGGTATAAGGCATATCTGGGTGGCAGACAGGGCCGGCCCTGCCATGGAGCAGAGTGGGGCAATTGCCCCAGGCGGCACTTTTGAAGAGGCGGCACATTGCCGCCCCAAGTGCCTTTTTTTTAATTAATTTTTTTAAGCGGAGGAGAGAGCGGGTTGTCAGTACCCGCTCGGCACCCCTCTCTCTCCCTCTAGCTCGGTCTCGGTGCCGGCTTGTAATGATGAGCGCCGGAATATGATGTCATTTCCGGCACTCAGCAGTGAAGCAGCGCGCACCGCGGCAGAGCAGGGAGATTCTCACCACAGGACTGCTGGAAGGTAAGTGAAGTACAAGGGGGGGATAGGGTAGATGTAGATAATGAGAAGGTAGGGAGAGGAAGGGTAGATAATGAGCAGGTAGGGAGATGAAGGGTAGATAATGAGTAGTGGCATCGGCAGGTGGAGTGGCATTTCAGATGTGCATAACTTAGGGGCAGGTTGGCAAATAAAAGGAAATAAAAACCAAAAAAACTTTTTTCTCAATCATAGTTTTGTTAAATATGAAAAATAGTTTACATGTAATATTTATTGTGTACATGTGTATTTACTAGTAAAACTTTTTTTCCTAGAGGGTATTCTTATATTCAGGCTTTTTCTTTTTTTACTGAATTAATATTAAAATTTTGGGGTAGTCTTATAATTGAGCAAATACTGTAATATAATTGAATTATTTTCCTGCCATGTTATTTTTATTTTGCAATGGTAAGCTGTGTATGTAACATTTGATTGCATTAGCATTGAATTTTTATTTTAGATGTCAACTTTAATTCAATACTTACATTTAATACTTATAGTTTCTTGTTTGGCTTTGATTTGTAGTGCAGTTTGTGATTACTCCTCCTTCCATGGTGAACTGATCCATGAACCAGTGAGGCTATCATTCTCAGGTATAAGTGTCTTAGCTACTTTTCTCAGAACTGTTTTAGATTTAATGGCAGCATCTGCTGTGTTTTCTACTATAGGTTTTAGGGTAACCCTAAACTTTATTCTGTAACATACCAGAATGTCCTGCCTAACCCTGATGCTTTCTTCTGTGAGATAGATGGAGAGGTGCCAGCCTACTTTTTCTCTTACTGTTGAGCTGTGTGTACGTAACGACGGTCAGCTTGGTATTCAGTGCGTGGTAGACAGCAAAGTCAGGCAGCAACTCAGTAAGGGAAGCTCAACCGAAAAGAAAATGATGCTGTCGTAGACGAATAGCCTACGATTAGCACCAGATATTTAGTTCAAGGGCACCCTTAGAGACTTATGCTACAAAATGTTATAGATTGTCATTGTTACTTCAAGAGAAGCTCCAGAAACTTCATTTTCATGGCATCACAGCATCTGTTAACATATTTCATGTCACCTCATCATATTTCTCTTCTGATTAAAGGAGTGGGAAGCCATTAGAATCTTAGCTAAAAATGTGTTCTTTGGCAGATGACATCATGTCTTTTCCATTCAAGGTCTGTTGTGCGGATTGTGATGAAATATATTTGTCCCAGATTCCTGCTTCCTTCCACTTAACCACCAGTAGGGGATTATGCCCCCCGGGTATCACATACTTACCTGCCCTACTGAAGCCTGAGCTTTGGAGAAAGGCACTGATGTAGGTAAAAACCTTGCAATCTGTGATTAAAGTCCACCTGTGAACTAAATTGTTACAGAAAGACAAAGAGAAGCATGAACAGTCAAGGAGTTCGCATAATGGGATTATTACCTAAAAAACTACTTTCCTTTCATTCGCTAAGACATATTTACTTCTTTGCTTTGTATTTTCTTTTAATTGAAAGCTGTACATTCATTTTCCACCTACACTTTATATAGTGTTCAAATGCAACCATTCCCCCCACCCCATTTTTTTCCTTAACTTAACATACAACAAAAATATATAGTTATCACAGTGCTTGAAAAATAAATGGGCTTTTAATAAATAAATGATAATTATGTTCATGTATTTAATTTATTTAAATATGAATATAAAAAGCATGAATATATAAAACATTGTTATTGCATGGAAAGCAATCTGTAATAGTTTGCATCTTTTTAAAATTACATGCAGACAATCATGATAATTTGAAATATGTATTTACAAAAATACTGTTAACAAAAGGTTAAGAAGGAAATTAAAACGATTTGCAAGATCTTCCATAAAATAAATTAGTAAAGACTACTATCTTAAACATGAAAATAAATATCACTTTGCAGTAAAAAAAAACATACTAAAATTGATGAAGTTATGAAAGTGTTTTGAGATGTGCTGGAGGCAAAACATTTGTCCAGCTTTTTAATCTAATTATAAATAACATATAATAAGCAGTTTTAATTTAATGGCCAGTTTCTGAAACTGAGATATGTTTACTATTATGTAGCATTTACATTATTAATTGAAAGCGCCTCCAAAAAACATTACAATAATAAACCTTGATTAATATTATTTTCTTTTTACAGAAGTAAATTAAATCACATGTATTTTAATACAGCAACTTACCTGCTTATGTACAAAAGAATGCTGCTCTCTAGTGGATCTAAGATTAAGTTCCATTCTCTCCTTCCTAACTGAACGTCTGTCACAGCAAATTTCTGTAACTTAGGCAGTTAAATTACGTCTTACGTTTCTGACATGTAGAAATGTATGGTTACAATTATTATGCTATTATAGCATGATGTGGCTTTTTTGAATGAATCAAACAAAATTCCTTTGCTTAAATATTTCTTCTAAGTTGAAACCAGATTCTTTCGGAGTATGCTGCGTTTACAAAGGAAAAAATGTTGCAAAAAGAAACTAAACCATATTTGTTCAATTAGTAATCATTCGTTTTTACAGAATACATGTAAATTCAAGCATTTTCTTTGCTATTTCCTTTTCTAGATTAATATTTTAGTACATTAGTAGACAGATAAATGATGATTCTGGTGTTAGATGGGTGTTAGTGGGTCAATGTGAATCAGGCGGCACATTCTTTCAGGATAGCTTGATAGAGAAAAAGAAGAGCTTCTGCCCCCTTATTCTGTGAATCTAACAGGCCTCTTATGCATTGACAATGAAAATCAGACAGGAACAGTCTCTCCTCCGTTCCTTCAATTTGGGGAGGATGTGGCCAGGAGCTACTTAGGTAGGAAAAGTCCTTAAGACTGATGTGGTAGAACTATCCACAGAGCACATAGCAGACATACAGACCAGCTACAAGTATCTTGGTATCCCACAGTCACATGTGAACCATGATGAGGAGGCAAGGAAGACAACAACATCCAAGTACCACCAAAGGACAAGGCAGATCTCTAAGAGCCAGCTCAATGTAAAGTGTACATCAAGAGCAGACACAAAGCACCAGATCCATAGAGGCAGGCATTTAATACACCAGACAGTAACCAAGGTGTAGACTATGTAGAGAGGCTTCTGAGACAGTCCAACACATAGTGGCTTGGTGTAAGCATACACTGAAACAAGTAGCTGGCATTGTGTATAGGAACATCTCCACAGAGTATGGGCTATACGCTCCCAAGTCCAAGTAAGAGATTTCACAGAAGGTTGTGTAGTATAACAGGGCTAAGATCCTTTGGGACTTCCAGATCCAGACAGACTGGCCAATCAATCTGACATCTTGGTGGTAGACAAGAACCAGAAGACAGTGATGGTGATAGATGTAAAGGTGCCAAGTGACAGCAACATCAGGAAAGAGTATGAAAAGAAGGAGGCGTATGCCCCATTTTTAAAACCATAGAGCATAAATGTTTAATCAAAGGATGATACATAGATTTACATTTGTGACTATATTTTTTATTTTGGTTATAGTGCACACTGATGAACTGTTGCAATTCTAAAAAGAATGGCACAAGTAACGTCTTCTTATAAAACCTAATTAACAATGAAAAACGTATTTATACATGTGTAATCCACTACATATATAAATCACGAGTTGCACAAGAAGGGGTCCAATGTGGTTGTGCATTGCAACTGAAGCCCCAACTGCATTATATCTTTGGCATGACATTTTACAAAATACAGATACACTATTGTGCAACTGTAGGTTATTCATGCTGTCACTAAATATGTAAGCAGTTTTACTCTCTAAAGACTGGTATTATAGAGAAACAAATTGTCCTTAGAAGCAAATTTCTTTAGGTGGATGCTAATGATGTAAGGCTCTCTGGTTATGCTAACTGGTGACCGTTCAATTGAACATTTCGACTTATGTAGAATTTCTATCCACTTACTGTTAATCAGATGGCTCATTTTAAGGATAAGTAGCTGACATTTATAGACACTTGATACAAGAGTCCATTTCAGATCAACTTTGGATGGGCATGGGTATAGCTGAATCCTAATACCTTTCTAAGCCTATTGAATTACCTCCAACCCACTACACCCAGTAGTTGCTGATCTATTTTATATATATAGAGAGAGAGGGGCCAGAGAGAGAGTATTGGAAGAAACAAGTCATATCAGTCACAAGTATAGATAAACACAATGTGCTTAAACTTATAACACACAGATGGTGATAATATTTCAGTGCTGGTGGAAAATGTAAGTGAGTCCTTGGTTTAATAACTGGTCGAACCTCCCTTGCCAACAAAACCCTCAAACAAGAGCTTCCGGTCCTGCCTTGGACTCCATGTCTGTTCAATGTTTTGCATATGGTAGACTAATGAACAGAGATGGTAACCAGTGATTCCCTCACGCCTTTAGCTGTTACTCTAGGGTCTTTTGTTTAAACTCATTGAGCATTCTGCATGGAGTCATCTTGGCTGGGCACTCTTTGAGATTACTTTGTTCCCATGTAAGCGCCTGCAACTGTGCATGTGTGTATATATAGTATAGTACATTACATTTTTAGCAAGGACACGTGTTATATGTTTTTTTTGTGTGAAGTATAAATATAAAAAAACTTTTTTTATTACTGACTTCAATGTTTATTTAAGGGGAAACCCTTAGAACTATACTGGTGAGACACTAAGAGACCCACTTTTCTGTAAGCAATTGCTTAATTTTCAGAAATCAATTCTCTAAAACTAAAACAAATGAAACAACAATTCTAATAACATATCTAAAAATGCGAAGTCAAAATTTCCTATGAAATATAAACCAATTATATAAATAGATTGAGCATAATAAGGCAGCGTGTTTGTCTCTATAAAAGTTTTTCTTCTAATCATAATTAATTCATGAACAGAACAAAGTAATTGCCAGTGCAAAAGCGTCTGTCATGGTAATAATCATTTCTCTGCATCAGGAATTTGTGCTCAAGTAAAGCTTTCAATTATGCATGCAGATAACAAAGTCCATCTTTAAAACTCATTAACATATTTTTTTCCTTGTGTTCCACAATTAGTAGAAACTATATATATATATATATATATATATATATATATATAGTAGGAAAAAATATAGACCATAGAAAAATTAGTTGTCAGGATTTTAATCGGATGGATTATGAATTGTTAACTAAAACAGAAACTCGCTAATTAGGCTACATTTCAATTGGACATCATGTAGCCTGACTCAAACACACAGATTATCAACCATGGTCATTATGAAATTACACATCATGTCTTATGCTGCTTTATATCGTACACATTATTCCTGTTTTAATAGAGGGTAGCAACTTAACAAGTCAAATGTTTTAGATTAAATTAAAAATAAAAAAAAATCTACATTAGATACGGATTTTAATTTTATGCAGCCTACTGTAATTCAATTGCATTTAACAACTGCTAAAAGAATATCAAACCTATTGCTCAGTACTCAATGTGCTGACTTTCATTTTACAGCTTTATAAAGTACATTGTAATAGTTTGCAATGATGTAAGTGCTATAAATAAACTCATATTTTATAAGGCAAAAGGAAATAATTATTTTTGTATAATTGTCAATTATTGTCAGATAGGAGGTTCATATTATGCTTTATTGCTAATTTCCATAGCAGCAAATAACAGTACAAGGAAGAAATAGTGACTAAAGAGAAAAGTCCAGGAATCAGCATAATGAATTCTGGCTTTGTAAACCTCTAGATAGATTGGCCCACAATAAATTCCAAATATAGTTTGCGAGAAACCTTCTATTGATCCCAATATTGTCCAATACCTGACAAAAACAGGATAAAAAAACAGAGAAGAGGTCTGAACAGATCCCTACATAATTGTCAAGACAAGCTCCTTAACCTTGTTGACCCTATGGCAAAAATATTTGATTTAGCAGAGAATGCCAGGGCTGGTAACAATACAATATACCCCATTGTCCTAAAGGGATGGGTCGTTTGTCTCCTAGGCAATGCCAATAAGGCTCTCACTATAGAATGAAGGGTCTCTATCCTCTTATGCCTCCATCCCAATTGACTGATATGTCAAAGTTCAAGACAGTTCTGTCAGCACAGGGTGTGGTCTTTTGTCAAGGAGCTGGGTACATTTGTCTGTACTTTCACCTCAATAGACAGGGCCACACATCCTATGAAAAAGTGTTTTGCCAGGGCTGGAAATGAAAGAAGTCACTTTTATTGCTGCCCATCCTAATGAAACTGCTCCTTGGGTAGAGGTATATTTGATGACACATAGGAATACTCTTCCAAAATTCAAGCTAAATATGCTTTTCTTTCCATCATGTGGCAGGGCATGGAGAGGAAGAAATGGAAGACCCTATTCAGGTAAGCCTCTTTCTTTTCCTTCTCCCTGTCAATTTGTTCACAAGCAATGAAACATTTGTCACTCTAGAAATGTGAGATTTCATTAAAAATGTGCTATTACCCCCTGTCCCTCAACCAAACCAGTGATTTCTAATCAACATATTTCTAGTACAGAAAAATACTCTGTCTTGTTAGCAATCTGAAAGACCTCAATCATTGGGTAGCCTACATCCATGTCAAAATGGTTGGCATCCACTATCTCTGGGACCTTCTATTTCCAGGAAATTGATTAGACAAGATAAACCTCAAGGATGCTCCCCAGGTCACCTTTTCACCAAACCTATCTTTAATTACTGTGGGAAGGATCAGTTCACCTTTCTACCTTTTGGCATCTCATCAGTCACCACCAGAAACTGGTGATATTGTTCCTTCAAAGCAGAGGTGTTCATCAATTATATGCCTAGACAACATCCTGTTAGTATCCCAAAGCCATTCACAACTTTTTCTACACATAAACTGGACACTGATGCTCCTTTCCAGTCTAGGTTTTACTTTATTTACAATAAATTCTCTACAAACTACTTAAAGCCTTCCAAGCGCCAAGTTAAAAATGATAAAGAAATTTATTCCAATCAGATATCATTGCGGCACCTCGCAAGAATAGTAGCAATGCTTTCAGCCTCAAACCCAAGCAATTTCCCAAGCTCCTCTTCACTATCAAGCCCTAAAGGGAAACATCTGCAAAAAGGTATCAGCTACACAGACTCCATCCCTTTATTGACTGACACAAAAGAAGAACTAATTTAGTGGCTGAAACACATGGAGGCTAGTTCTGGATCTCTTTACAGAAACAGATGCAAGTCACTTGGCCTGGGGCGTCCGTTTCAATTCATTGTCTATGGAAGGTAAATGGTCTTAGGAGGAATTAGATATAATTCCATATAAACTGTCTAGAACTTCAAGTAGGTTCTTTTTCTCTGAAGTCCTTTGCCAAAGAAAGAGTGAATTGCTGAATCCTTCTAAGAATGGACATCTCGGCTGTTCAATACAACAATCACCTCGGAAGCACCAAGTCAAAACCATTGGGAGAGCTGGTGAAAACATTTTGGCACCTCTGCTTAGATCGTGGAGTCACTATAGAGGCAGAATAAATCCCAGGCTTATCAGACTACAGCTATTGGAAACTCGACAGCCTGCTCTTTAATCAAATGAACTATGGGGTCCACTACATTTAAACCTCTTTGCTTCCAGTCTGAATAATCAACTTCCACTTTTGTTCAGTTTGAGATCGGATCCTGAATCAGTAGTGCCTTCTTTCAGAACTGGTCCACCAGTACTGTCCACATTAAAGTTCCAGGAAGCGACTATTGTCTTGATACCTTATTAACTACTATTTTCTAATACCTTGTTGGCCCACTGAACAACGATTCTCCAACCTTCTGGAATTAGAAGTCAGTAGACTATCCTCGATTTATTCTATTCTTTTTGGAGATAATCGTATCAGAAAACCTTTCTCTAAAAGCTTGGCTCTTATCGAGATAGACTCTACTGAGGGCATTTTGAAAACAGCTATCGAGATCATCCAAAGAATCTGAGCTCCAGGCTCCATTTCTAATTACAGAACAGCCTGGAAAGTATGAACTGGCTGGTGCATGGAATGGAATTTTGATCCTGTTCATGCTAATTTGAGCTCTATTGCAAAGTTTCTTTCAACCTGGGGGAAGCGTATAGGACTATGAATATTTACATGCTTTCTCCACTTCTCATTCCTTAATTGATTATGTCCCAATCAGCAAACATCCATTGATTTGTAAACTAATTACAAAACCTTCAGTTCCATGAAACACTTTTACTTGGAACGTTCTTAACTTTCTCTCAACATGGCTTGACGTTACCAAATGTCCATTAAACAACTTTTGTTCAAACTCACTATTTTATTTTTTAATTTCTTGTAAACATATTTCGGATTTCCATGCCCCTGACATTAATAATAACTCATTTGAGCCTAATAGTGTCATTTTCTTTATTTCTAGGTACACAAAATCCATCACCAGATCCAGAGCCGGCCTTAGGCGTTGTGGTGCCCTGTGCGGACTACTCCTCTGGCGCCCCCCTCACTACCCCCCCTCTCTGCCCCTTCAAACTACCGCCCTCAAACTACCCCCCCTCTGCCCCTTCAAACTACACCACCCCTCTGCCCCTTCAAACTACACCCCCCCTACATTATTGGGAGACCGCCTCTTTCTACTCAGCCGCCGCAGCAGCCGACACGGAGGAGAGAGAGAGACCCCCTCCACCGCCATACCACCGCTGCAGCAGCTACCACGCAGGAGAGAGACCCCCTTCACTGCACGTTCTCCGCCGCAGTTCTCTGAAGAGCCACACAGGAGAGGGAGACCTCCTTCTGCGTGGCAACCTGCTTCGGTGCTCGCAGGTCTATATGATGGGAGATTACACCACACACAAGATGGCTGCCGATCTTGATACCGGAAGTGTACTGTTTTGGCGGCAAATCCGAAATCTGCACTTACATTTCCTATATAAACCCTTCAGTGTGAAGAATCATTGCGTTCTGATGGTCATCTATTCGTCAGAGTGCGTTTATATATTTCTGTCCTTCGTGTTTGACCTCGTCTTGTCCCTTTGACTACGTTGTTCTCTGGCATCCTGACCTTTGCGTGTTTTCCCGTTTATCTTCCGGAATCCTAACCTCGGCTTGTTGAACCTTTGGGTCCTACCTGACTCCGGTGTGTCCAACTCCGTTGTAACGTGACAATTATAAGATAAATGGATGTATCTTTGCTTCAATATAGTTTCATTAAATCATAAAGCCTTTTTATAACCTAAATTACAAATTCTACACAGGTAAGGTAAGGCTTTATTGATAAATAAAATATTCATTTTATGCCTGTTGTTTACATAGTAATTGTTACTTAATTAGATCTGCATTGGTCCACACAGAGAAGCTTTGTGTTATGCAATAGCACACGGGCTTTGATGTAGAGCTCTTAACAGAAGAGAATAGAAGTGACATTTCCAAGCAATTATTATTATTTTTTCATTAATGAACAGTACTTCAGGGAGTCTATAGGCAAGAGGCATATAATTTCTGAACTGTTTAAATTGCTAATTAGAACTGTACAGGAGGTGTATTCCTAATGCAGACAATTATATCAACTCCTAAGTGTTTGCCTTACAGTTGCTAATTACTGCAGAAGCCAATTAATTGCTGTTGACTTTTTGTATTCTTTTGCATATCGCCAGTTAATATTTACATTTATAATGAAGACAAAATTGGCAAACACTGTGTCATTTTGTAATGAACAATTCCAAAGTCTAAACAATAAGCACATTATCTCATTTGTGCCTGAAGAGTGTAGCCGATTAGCATATGTTATTTGCACACTACAGACACATTACTCTCTTTTCTAAAGAGTGAAGATGTCATTGGCGTAGAGCATCACTACACCTGATGTGTCTCTAATAAAATTAAAAGTGCTTGGCACTATGATTTATTTTATGGATGTCTATATTTTTTTTCTTATCTTCAAGTAATATACTGCGTGTATATATATAAATATATATACATATATATCTTCTAAAATATATCATGACACGGTGTAATATGCCATGTGTCGTTGTTTATCTGAGGTTGTATTTACCTAATTTTTATGTCATTATGTCCTAACACGATATGGAAAACCATATAATTCAACCAGGGTGTACTTTCTTTTTCACAAGACTGTATATTTTTTATATTCATATGAATAAACTGAAAAAATAAACAAAATTAAAAAATATTTATATATATATATATATATATATATATATATATATATGCAAAATGGAGGCAAAGCAGACAGCATATTTTTTTGTTGGCCCCACATAGATAAGTTTAGCAACTCCTTGAATAAATAATAATAATAATAATAATAATAATAATAATAATAATAATAATAATAATAATAATAATATTGAAGCCATTTAAAATTGATGTCAATTGTTTTTTCTTTGTACTTGACAACAACTAGTAGCTAGGGTATTGAACTTGTTGGTTTTCCCATTACTTGATTGTTTTTTGTTTTTTTTTTACCTATTCTTGTTTATTTTCAACTTTATAATACCATTTTTGGATGAGAACTTCGGAACTGATTATTATTCTCCACTCAAAATACATATTTCTCCGTAGTTCATAAATAAGAATAATGTGATAGTAAGTACTGTCTTAGTTTAATTTAACAGATAAATTATAGATGGATCATGTGGTAAAGTCCACCTTCCTCTACAACATGCATTTTAATAGCACATTAAATATTAATTTAGGAATTGGAAAAAGCTCCTTTTACTATTACGCATAAATAAATTATACTGATAATCTCTGAATTAATTTGTTTACCATGAACATCATGTTTTAATCTACATTTTATCTTGATTTATAAGAAAGCTGCCAAGGACCTAGTTCACTTGGGAACATTGACCATATATAATTATTTTTCTAATAGAATTCTCTAAAGTATGTTACTGTTAAGAACTGTGAGCTGCACAAATATTGCTTTCCTGTGTATTATATTAATTTAATTTATAATTTTTAAATTTAATATTAATTTAATATATTCCTAAAGCCAATTCAAATTAAGCTTTTGTATATGTGACTGTCTAATTTTACCATGATTAATATGCCATAATTTCTACTGGAGCACACAACTTGGAAACCATAAAAAGCATACACAATCAGATTCCCGTGTTGCTGCTAGATTAATAATGTTCAATAAATACACAAAACCAAGAATTCAGCACGAATACTTTTAAAAAACCTATATCATGAATATTGGGGATTCCTTCACACTATATGGTAATATACAGTATTACTTATCCCGTCCCTACATTAAAGTACCCCAAGTTTGTCGAGTGCTATCTAAGTTGTCGTGGCTATATTGCTTACCTAGGAACTGAATCAGCAGAACTGCACTAAATTTTAACACAAATAAGACTCTTGCAATTTAAAGCAATTTAAACTTTAGGGTTAGGCAGCCCAATCTGCCACATAGGTGCCCCTTTTACCTCATGACAATGGGCGTACCAGGCATGTCACGGTGAAACATCCCGTCATGATTTGAAATGGGCGTAGAAAACACTCGCTAAAGTATTTTACTGTTAAGAACTTTGAGCTGCGTGAATACTGCTTTCCTGTGTATTATATAAATGTAATTATTAATATGATTTTTGTAATTTAATATAATCGTAAAGCCAATTCAAATTAAGTAAACTGAATTAGGCTAAATCTGAGCAGACAATATATCCCTATACACTTCAGAATTCATCCAGCAGCCTCTGTCTTCTGTCACATCATCAATAACCACTAGTGACCCAGTGCCATCACACTGCCTCCACTGTGTTTTGCAAATGATGTGATATGCTTTGGATCATGAGTGGTTCCAAGTCTTCTCTGTATTTTCTCTTCCCATTATTCTGGTACAGGTTGATCTTAGTTTCATGTGTCCAAAGAATGCTGTTCCAGAACTGGGCTGGCTTTTTTTCTAGATGTTTTTGGCAAAATCTAACCAGGGCTTTCTATTCTTGAGGCTTATGAATTGTTTGCATCTTGGGTTGAACTCTCTGTATTTGCTCATGTGAAGTTTTCTCTTTATGGTAGACTTGGATAATGATATGCCTACCACTTAGAGAGTGTTCTCCACCTGGCTGGATGTTGTGAAGGGGTTTTTATTTATCATGGAAAGGATCATACAATCATCCATCACTGTTGTCTTCTGCGGACATCCAGATCTTTTAGTTTTTCAGAGTTTACCAGTGCATTCTTTTTTTCTCAGAATGTACCAAACTGTTGATGTGGCCACTTCCTGCTATCTCTTGTTTTACAGCCTAAGGATGGCCTGTTTCACTTGCATTGAGACCTCTTTTGACCGCATGTTGTGGGTTTTATTTGGACGTAAAAACCCTCATATTAAAGCTGAGAAATTGCACTTTATGACCATTATTTAACTGTAACTTGGTAAACTTTGGTAAACAGCCAAAATAAAAAAAAATGTCAGTGTCCAAATATTTCCAGACCTAACTGTATATGTATATAATGAAAAAAATAAGATCAAATGTTCTAGGTATGCATGTTATTTTTTATAATTATAATCATGTATCATCATGCATATATTTTTAATTTATTTTACTGGCATGAATTTCATCAATTCTTCAGTGCACATTTTTGATGTTATTTGCTTGGCATCTCCCCAAGATACTCAGTAGATATTTCATCTGTACCTTGTTCTCACCCAATATGTTTTTCTTTTGAAACCAAAAGTGATGAGTGCATATGTCAGAAAAATTATACCAAATAATTTTAGAAGGCAAAGAATAAAATAAATTGACAGACTGCACCCCTCAAGAGCCAATATTTCACATTTTCTGGGGTCATTGACTGCTTTCTCATCAAGCATATTGTGTGTACATGTCAGACATATGAAACAATTATTATTCTTTCTGAAAGCCAATAATATGTCTTTCTTTACATTTAGATATCTGTCATGAAGTAAACAGATCTGGTGAAGGGGAAAGTTATAAAGTACTTTTTTAGTGATTTCCATCTGTAAAAAAAAAAGGAGGGGGTAAGAGTCCAAGCTTTTGGTGGATGAATCAGTTGTTAATTTTGCATTTTCTTTCAAGATGAAAGAAAAAAGTTCAAATTGTTTTTTTTTCTCTCTCACAATCCAGCTTGACGTGTGTTTGAACAGTTCAAAGGGATTTCTTTTTCAATTTAACTTTTTTCCCCCTCAATGTTTCTATAGAATATTTACTGTTATAATCCCTCTGGGTTTGATATTACATGGACAATATATTGCCAATGCTATTGTAATTCTATTTTCCATTATAAGACAGAACTTGTTTCCTTATAAAACAATCATATAAGATGCTTATAACTATATTTCTGTCAGATTTTATGACAATCATACAGAAACACACCACTTTCACATATTGTAAAACAAAAATTACAGTGAATGCATTTATTAAATTTGTTACTGTAATGCTGATTGTTTTCAGATCAATATTGCATTTTGCAATATCTTTTTCAGCCTGATAGGAAAACTCATTAAAATCTTAAATGCACAAGGAAAGGTTTTGCCTCCAATCCATATGAACTCTTTGTTGACTCAGTCATAGACAAATTAACTAGATTTAACATTTTATATTTATGCCTTTAATGTATTATGGTACTCTCTATTGGTATCTCTCATTTCATCTAATTTCCTTATTTATGTATAATAGATTTTAATATGTTGAAATTACATATGATGGGGCTAATTCACTAACTTTTTGTTGTATCAAGTTGATGATTAAGTGTAGTTGTTCAGGTCAGCTGAATGGAGTTCATTCAAAATGAGCTACTCATCTTTTCACGAAAGTAAACCTGGCTACCAACTCCACAGCCAAATAGCTATCAATAGCTTAGCAACGCTTAGCAAATGACCCCTCAGAAGAAGGCACATTGACTCTAAACTTCAATATATTAATTAGCACTACCCAACTTGACCCCCAACTCAAAGACTGACCTGACAGACTTGACCACATAATTAACTCATCTGACAGGTTCAATTAACATGATTTGTCTTACAACATCCAACTAAACCTTTTTTGTGGATAGATGATATGCTGTTTGATTTTTTCCAGTTTCCATGTGGTTTTGAATTAAATATGTTAAATCTTGTCTTTTTAAAACTAGTGACAATATGTGTCATGATTGCATGGTAGAAGTTTAAGCAAGAGAGACAAAGTCATCCATGGCATCTATGGCTCATTAAGACTGTGTAGCTCAGTCTGCTTGAGGTTTTCCCTCCATGGAAAACTACTATTGTTTTACAAAGTATATGGTAAAAGATTGATGGAATATACAGTATAGGAGCCAAATAAAATGTGGGACCATCTACCACCAGCAGAGATTTATGAATTCTTTATAGATCAGCAATAGTATTTGTCCCCAGATATCAAATGTGGGAAGAACGCCACCTAAACCTGTAAGTTGTCTTGGGTATTACTCTCATGTTCTTTAAAAGCAGCAGTTTTATTTGGAAGTGAAACGTTGGACAGGAAACAAAAATAGTATGTCAGGGATGTAGCAAATCACATTGGTGACTCTAGTGTTAACACAAATAGGAAGGGCCAAACGGGGCATCCTTGTCAAGTTCCATTGCCTGTTGTGGCTGGTGATGACAAGGTCCCATTTATGGATCTTGGTGAATAGTTGTGTATACAAGGCTCTTATCTATTTCTAGATACTACAGTCCAACCCATAGGGGGTTGACATGTCGAATGAAAAGGTCCGCTGACCTTATCAAAGACGTTTTCTGTGCCAGTGGAAACGAGAAGTAACCCTTTGTAAGATTTCCACATGAGGTGGATCCCTTGTTTTTTATTATTTCTCTCTCTTCCATAGCAGGTATAAATCGAACCTCTTTAGGATGGATACGTTTGGCTATAATCCATCAAATTAGAGTAACAAGAAATTTAGTAAATTGTTTACACTGTACTTTAACGACTGTGTTGCAGCTTGTTTTTATTTTTAATTATAAAATAAAACAATGATACCTAACTTTACCCATCAGCCTTTATCTGCATATTATCCAAGACTATATAGAAAATGTCATACAAAGGGAGAGACTATTAAAAGAGGATTTACACCAGTTATGGAAGCACAATAAATTATTTAGGCCACCTGGTTCACTATTATGCACAGGATTTTGTAGAATACATAAATAACCCTACCTAAAAAGGTACACAAATGGGACTATGGACACTGAACGTCACAGAGTTATTAAGTCTGTTAGAATACAGGTTATGTAATGAGTTAGTTGTTAGCAAGGATAGGCACCAACGTTGCTCATGATGGACATTTATTGGGGTCTGTGGTGGACAACTTAACAATGTTCTATGGACCCTTACAAACCTTCCACGGACATTGGTTTCCTTGTACAGACACTTTGCCTATCCCTGATTGTTAGTTGTCGTTCATGTATCTTGTTTAGAGCTATCTGTTGCGCATAACTTCCCTGTAATGCAGTTCTTTGTTTAATTGCAATGCATGTGATAACTGATTTATAGTCTGTGTATATATATTAGTTTTGGTGTTTGGCAACATTGCAATAATATTTTTTCTGAAACAGAGAAATTTATTTTATATGATCTTCAAATGTGTTTATTTCTTATTTTATTTGCTTGTGGACAAAGATAAAATACACATATTTTGCAAATTAATTCTTGTTTTGTGGTCCCTTGGAAAAAAACCCCACATGTGGTCCATTACATGCAGAAAATTGAAAAGATGACTTTCTATAAATACTTTAGGGATTTGAGAATGTTTTTGTACAATCCTTTCAATTCACCTTGCAAACAGAGTTCACAAACATCAGCGATGAACGAAAGTCATGATTTATATTTATGGACAGGTATACATGCACCCCTGACCTCCTGCTGCCTTCCTGGCCCTTAGCACCAGAAGCAATTTATACAGGCCAGTCTAAATAAACATTAAGGAGTCAAGGCCATAAACTGACAGCAAGAAAAATCAATAGCTTCAGAAACCAGCTAGTAAGATCAATAAAAAAGATTAGACATCAGCAGTGCATCTGAGGCACTTACAGGTAAATGTGGCTTACAATTCATTTGACAGCAATAGGATAAAAACTGTCATATAAATAGAATCACACCATGGAGTCATTTTTTTCTGGTGCAAATACTAAGTAGTGACCTTTGATTGCATGGATTCTTCTGGGAATTTTAAATGACTTTCTTACAACTTCACCCTGTCAATTTCAGCTGTAGTCTGCCTGCTACTCATATTTGTTGTTATTATGCAATAGTTTGATATGTTAGAAGTATGTTCTGAACAGCAAATTACCTACTCACACACACACACACACATGCATATATATATATATCATGAACACAACCTGCATGACCAAATTAATCACTGATGTAAGGATTGCATTTTGTGTTATCCTCTAGATTGTTAACGTACAAGCTGGGATCTAATTCATCAGGTTTTTTTTTTAGTTTGTCAGTTTCAGGGTTTTTGGAATGTTTGTACTGTAAGAAGCATTGTATATATAAATAAATTATAATGCTAATAATAATTAAAGAAATACATGACATGTAGCCTGGTAGACCAACTTATAGACCTTGGAAGACTGTGCTCTTAAGCTACTAAAACCAAAAAAAAGTACTAAAAACAAAACAATTCACAAGTCTTAATGAAATGTTTCAATATGTACTCAATAGAATATTGTTCCCATTATACTATATGGCTAACAATACGTGGACACACCACCAGATCATTGAGTTTAGTCACATACATTGCTACCAAGTGTATAAAATCAAGCACATAGGCAGCCATCTCCATAGACAAACACTGGCAGTAGAATGGGTCTTACTGAAGAGCCACCTTTGTCACAAGTCAGTTTGTGAAATTTCTGTCCTGATAGATCTGGACTAGTCCACTGTAAGGACTATTATTGTAAAGTGGAAGTGTCTAGGAGTAAAAGCTCAGCCACATAGCGGTAGTCCACACACACACAAACTTTCAGAGTGGGGTTGCTGAATGCTAAAGCGCATAAAATCACCTGTCCTCTGTAGCAGCAGCCATTACAAAGCTCTATACTGTCTCTAGAACCAACATCATGGACAAGCACTGTACATCAGACGCTTCATGAAATTGGTTTCAATAGTCATCAGCTAGGTAATGTTAGTGCTACAGCATACCATGATATTTTAGACAATTCTATGCTTCTGACCTCGAAGCACAATTTTGGGG
Source organism: Spea bombifrons (assembly GCF_027358695.1). Classification (NCBI taxonomy): domain Eukaryota; kingdom Metazoa; phylum Chordata; class Amphibia; order Anura; family Pelobatidae; genus Spea; species Spea bombifrons. Next base: position 103,239,416 of record NC_071087.1, on the reverse strand, counting down.
AAGGCCCTCACTTTTTAGTTTTGGAGAAAATCTAAGTTAAAAAGAAAGATGAACACATCTACATTACTTTATAATTTTTTTTCATAACATTTTGGAGCTTTAGCATTTTCTCGCTTTAATTTGCGGATTATGCATTTTCCTCACAAATATAATAAGGTCATTAATAAAACCCACATCTAAAATGTATAAATAAGCAATAAATCAATATAAATAAAAAACATCCTTTGCATGGTACATTTAATCTACCACAAATAAAAAGTCTGCTAACACTTTAATTGCTTAAGTATATATGGTAGATAATAGCCTGTGCCTTCTGCAACTTGTTATGGATTTCCTATAAAGTCAACTTGGATTAAGAAGTTTCTATGTCTAGCCCTGAGGGCAGCTGATTATAGGTTTGACCTTTGAGACACTCTGTATTTTCCACTTAATCAGTGTTGGAATGAGCTGCTGCTGCTAAGAAGGATCTGGAAGAACCCTACGGGATAAATGAAACATCTTAAATATAATGAGCCTCTTTCATAGTTTGCTCCCCTTTTTAGCAATGTTTGGGCACAGTGACTGCCTTTGTCTCCGCAACACAAAAGCAGAGCCTGGCATGTGGTTGTTTTTATGTTTTCAAAATCTAAGTGAAATGGTATGGGAGATGAAAGGAAGTCTTTTTTGGCAACCACACATGTAAACATGGCATTACTACACAGAAAACAGTAACTTTGTTACCTTTTTGTGCTTTTGCCCTTTTTTTAATTTTTTTTCAAAGTTATTGAAGTGAGGTCTTAAAAACTTTGTCGAAGCTGCAGCACCATGAGTTTGACAGAAAAATGTATTCCCTGTTGCCAGGACAATAACACACTTGGTGGTTCAGATTTAATCTCTCAGATTAGCCCGGTTTGGCCATATCACTTCATTCCTCAATTTGAAGAGCATTTTATTTTTTACCCTTTCTTTTCCAATTTTGTTCCCCGAATCACTGTGAAGTTGAACTGAGTATAATAGATATAATTAGACTTGCTGTAATAATACCAAACGGAAAAAGCTATGAGTCCCCTCCTAGCAAAGCAATAAGTGAATAAGGCCCCAGGACTCTCACTGCATTTAACAAGGTCTGGGGTTAAGGGATTGTCAGTCTAGGCTATTTTGTGCCCAAGAGAAATACTTAGTCAAGATGCAAAATCTTCATGTGCTAGGAAGAGAAAGAGAGCGAGAAAAAAGAAAAGTGAAAGTCATTTGCAAGCACTGTAATAAAATTATATAGTAACCAATAAGTGTATTGTTAAGTATTGAAATATTTACAAATGCAGAAAAAATACACTAATTGAAAAATAAATACATGATTCGTTAGTGTTTGACAGCTCCATAATTTTGTTCCTTTATTCAAATATAATCAGTCATTTACACCATAGGGCAGCACATTTGGAATGGTTACATACATGTTCCATGTTAGCAATGTAATATATTCTTTTAAATATATTATTGTGACAAAGCCTTTAGCTGAGGGCCTCTAAATTCACTTTAGTTCTTAAATCAGTTATCTTGGGCAATAATGCTCCTTTAAAGCAATATTTGTGATAAACTTGTGATTATTTACAACTGGAAAAGAACACAGACCCCTTTGGAGCCCTCTCTATCCTATACATTGCTGACCTAGACTGACCAGCCAAAATGTTCCCTAACTGTATCATCCCTGCAAAATGTAGACAGGCTCTGGAAAACCTCCCCTAGATAACACACACAGATCCAGGCAGGGCATCTCTTTAGTAAGCTGTCCTTTCCATGGGAGCACAAGGGGATTTCCTCTCCCCTCAACAGTCTACTCCATTGTAATGCCCAAGGGAGTGTCCATAACCTGCACTGGTTACAGGCTACAGCAAAAACTCAGACTGGATTTTTTACAATCTGTGATGTATTTCTGTTTCGTTGCAAATTGGAGGGGATGGAAAAATGGATCCACCTGCTCCCCAGTGACCCATATGTACGATTTGCACAGCACTTGCACAATAAACAACAAAAAAACCCAGTAATGTTGAATGCCGGGGATTAACGATTATTGCACGTTTGTAATATGGTTTTGTAATTTTGTGACTTTTGGTAACCTGATATTTAACGAGACTCTAGTGTCCTTGGCAGTCTCCTGAACAATGGATGCATATTAGACTTATTTTGTAAGTACATTAATATGCATTTATTAGAGAAAAAAATTAAAATAAATTGCTTAATTTTAGGTAAGCCTGATTTAAGCTCCAGAGCTGCAGTTGAACAACTCCTCCTTGGTCCAACATTTCACATTAGCGATTGGCTGCGTGATGTTTTATCAGTACTGCCACTGAAATCAATGGGAAAGATTTGTGCACATGGTTGGGTCTTATTAGAACCCACCACCTTGAACGGTTGTCAAGCTAGCACTGGCTTTGACTGCCAGTAAGCATATCATGTGGCAGGAGATGTGCTGACCAAGAAATTGCTGCATGTGGGGAAAGGAGCAACCCCCCCAATGAATTTGCAAGTGGGACACATTGAATATTAGTAAATTCACCATTAGGGTTACCAGAGCAGTCTTTTTAATGAACATTACAATAAATATTAAGCGTAAATGGCTGCTCTTTGGAATTGTTTATTCAATAAAGAGATTTAATTTTTTGCAATGAAATTTATAGCCATTGACCAAAAGTAGGAAGGTTTGTGCAACACTTAAGTAAACCTTTACAAAGCTATAAAACTCTTCATTTACATAAAGCTATCTCTTTCAGGAGATGAATTCCCAGTTTTGCACAGCGAGCACTTATTAATATGTAATTGTATGAAGAATGGTAAAATCTAATAACTTTCAGCAGGAATTGTATTTGATTCAATATTGTATATCTGTATAATGAATTACCATGACTAATCTGAGCAACTTATTAATAAAACAATGTCAGCTTGACAAGTGGGACTCATCTATAGAAATTCAAATGCAATTTTAGATTTTTAATTAAAAGTTGAGAATTATTACCACAAACCCGATCAAAATTTGTGTTCAAATATGAGATACATTAATAAATAATGATTGAAGGTGAGAATGCATACATATTTTCTTCCTAGTATTTGCTTGAATTTTGAAGCACATATTAGATTTGTTAAGAAAATCACACCAGGACTCACTTATTTCAGCAAATCCTCCAATACTCATATACAGCTGTAAATGTATTCATTCACCCTTGTGAATGCAAATACGTGGAAAACCAAACCATACAATGTTTTGCTCTTTGTATTCATTTACTACAAAATCAATAATTCAGCACCCGTGTTAGTCTTTCCAAGTTCAATCTGTTATCAAAATACACTCAAGTCCTATCAACTACATTAGAATGATACCTGAATATTTTATGAAGTACATTTTAATGAAAAATGTCTGAGTTTTCTATAGTATTTCAAACTTTCATCTTTCTATTAGGGAAACATTTATTAAAACCAGATTATAACATACAGGTATTTATATACATACATACACATAGATATTTCTTGAATGTACATTACCACAACAGTCCTAAATAACAAACATTTTCATCCAATTGGCTCATGAGAGGACATATTTTAGCTAACATATTTACTTTGGGTGCTGTCATAGGCTTAACCAAGGCAGTGCTGGCATTTGAACTTACTGGGATAGGGAAACTGATCTAGAGAACTACTGTGAGGTCAGAGACCCATTGAGCTCAGTGTTCCAGATGTATTGCTGCATAGAACTCTACAAAAATAGAAAATTTTTATGGAAGAAATTGCCAGTATACAAAAAATAAAAACATTAAATAATACCATTAATTGTGTCATATTTGTATTTAAGAAAAAAAATACAATAAATACAATGATACTGTTACCTCTGGCGGTGTTCTGGTGCTTTCTCTGGCAGGGGAGCTGAGACGTAGTCCCCGCGTTCAGCATCGTCCCAGCTCCTAGACGTGTGGCCCTGCATGGATCGATAGAGCAAAGCGGGCGTGCGTCATGACGACATGACGCATGTCTTAAATGGACATTTATCTATCCCCCCCCCTAATTAGATGCATAGGAGGGTTTAGAAGCTTAGAGGGATAATTAGCCCTCAGTTTGCATTCCACATCTGTACTTCAATAACGTTTTGACTATCTCTGAACCTTTTGCCATTGAATTCTGCTTCTTTCTGACTTCTGCTGTTTGCTGCCTGCCTTGAACTGTGCTACTTGACCCAGACTACTCTTTTGCCTGACCCGTGTTTATTATCTTTTTCCTCCTAATTTCGGTTTGGATCCTGACCACTATTGGTTCTGGTTCTTCTGCCCTCTGCAGAGTGATTCTGTTGCCCTTGGTGTACCCGTATTCATTGTTGACCGCTAGGGGCAGCCTTCTCCAGTTTCTGCAGCGAGGATCCACTTCTAGACCTGCCCGAACGCTACAGATACACCTATTGTTTAAGGTGATGTGCTGTTTCACTCAATAGTAATTTTAAAACACCACCTGATGAGTGATTTTTTTCTTGATCTAAAAATTCCATTTAAAGTTTTAGTGTTGCTTACCAAAAGAGCCCCATGATTCAACCATAGCCATCCTCTGCCAAACTGCTGCAAGCTGACGTCATACTATCCCTCCCTCCTGCTGCATACATATAAAGATTAACTAAAAGGACTATAAAAAATTACTCGTAGGACTATTTAATTGTGTAAAATGTATTTAATCAAATAGAACAAAACTACATTATCTATTCAACATATTGAATATAACAAATGGGCTAATTTACTTTACACATATTATCACCATTAGAAACTGAAAATTGAAATAAATCAAGTCAATGAAGTGATTTTTGACATTGTCACTCAAGAATCCCACAAAGTTTGGGGAGGCCTATTCTCTAAAGGCCTAATGAATGCATATTGGCAACAATGCAGCAACAGGTGATTTGAACTATCAATGGTATCTAATTAAATTCAATGAAGTAGGCAATTCATCTTGTAATCACCACCATATAAACACGTTCCTATGCAACCAGTGGCCACTTTAAAATCGACTTTCATATATCAACAATTGATTTTTTCTTTACCTTCAGGATAGAGTAAGGCAGAGATGCACACGATGTCTGTTTTTTTTATTATTTTTTATTTTTATATATCCTTTTTGTGGGTCAAAGATAAAAACTCAATGACATTGTTAATTTTGCTGGATGGCTCGTAAATGTGAGATGAAACGTTTTCCCCACAGGTTGCACCATTTGGGAGCCAACTGGGGGAACTGTAATTTTCATTGTTAAAGAGTAGTTTAATATAGCTTACCTCCCCGCCTAAAAGATTTAAACATGGGGAAAAGTGAGACTTTTTTTAACAACTCAATCCCAAACAAGCAGGGATGGAGGGAGGGGAGACATTCTCCAAAGGGTAGTTTGCCACTTGAACCCTGACCCACAGTGCAGGGCATGAGAGTTCAAGGGGTATGGGTGGGCTGTATAACCCCCAAGGTTAATTAGTTAACACACACACTACACTTATGGGAAGTGTGATGTAGAGTGGGTGATTGTTGGTTTTGTTTAATTATATTATTTATTCTTAAATATTTTACTATATTTACATTGGTTAGAAGTTATTTTTAATATTTTTAAGGATTTAGGAAGCTGCATAAACAAAACCATTGCAGACCACGACCTGAAACTTACTTGACCAAATTAGTTTAGAATGGGAGTAAAACAACACATTTAAAATGGATTGGTCAAGAGTTATATTTACCTTGATTATTTACATTGCCCATCAATAGCCCAATAACCCAGCCCATTACTGAATACACACACACATACTACTTCCCCTCTCATCTGGTAGGGGCCTGCAACAACGCTGCCTATCTTCTACCGCTGGGCTCCAGTAGCCAAAATGGTGCTAAATTGGTAGCAATAGTTCACCTTTGCATTTGTATCATTTGTGCACTTTGTGGTTCTTTCTGTATTTCATGTTTTGCTGTATTTTGCAGTCTATGGTTGATGGATGTGTCAGTTTCCTGCATGCCATATTGGTCAACAAGGAAAGATAATTTTACCAAGCAGTTTACCCTACGGGCAGGTATTTCATAGGGATAAAATGAATTATACTCTAATCCAGCAGGATTTATTCCATCTTGTTTGGGGTTGGGATATTATATGTACAAGATGAGTGTTGAGGCAATGTAGAAAAACATCCCACACTAAAAGTTCTTAAATAGGATGAATAATATGTTTACATGAGATGGCCTTTTAAATATAAAATACAATCCTAACTTTCTTGCCAACCCATTTTTTTTTTACCTTAGGCCAAAGGTTTGTTTAAAAGGGCTCACCACAGTTAACATGTTTTGCTTTACAAATACTTTTTAAAGCTTTTTTTTCTATGAATCACACTAAATTGAATAAACTTTTGAGTGGCGTTTCAAAGTAAAGTTAATTCCCCTTGAAATTACAGTTGCAGTTCATGGTATTTTCAGTAGACGTGAAAGATGATATTTTGAAAAATGTATACTTAGAGTTATTTCATATTCCAAAATATATAAAAATAGAGTAGCAAAGAGGGATTTGAAGTAAAATATGAATAAAATGTAAAAATTAACCTCAAGTTTATTTCTCCAAGCATTATAGCATTATACTAGATCTCATAGAAAGAACTGTAATAGATGTATGGAAAAAGGAAATGTTGACATTTAATAAGAAGAAAAAAATGCAATGGCACCCAAAAAAGTTTGCAATCATGTCAGGGACTAAGTCCATACAGACGATTGTAAAGACCCAGATTGCCCAAAGATGGTATTCAGGAGTTATTGTGCAGTAGCAGAGTCAGACAGGGCATGGTGCAGGCTAACCACGCTCCCCCAAGTGTTGAACACCTAGGGTTGTGCAGCCACATACCAGGACCCTGACATAGCAGCGGATGTTGTCCAGAACAAACCAAAACTATCCTGCAGGCATCCTGGAGCAGACATGAGGCATAGCTTAACAGAGAAATGCGCAGGATGCTGCAGGCTGGGAGTAGGGAAGCTAAGCAGAATAATAGCAGAAACATAGCAAGCTAGGGGGACAGAGCAAGAAACAGGGAGACTGAGCAAGAAACATAGCCATACATGACATACATGGTACAGGACACAACAAAGGACAGGGAAACAAGGCAAGGGATGGAGTAAGGAGCCGCAATCCTCAAACGCTTCTCCTTTAAGCAAGGATAGGATATCTTAAACTGGGACATGGGGAAGGGAGAGAGGAACCAAAATCCTCAGATGATTCAGGGAAGAGAGGGCAAAGGCACACATATGATAACAATTGGAGATTTAGTCACATCTTATGGTCATAGTATGCTTAGCCCACCACTACGCCAAATTACTCCAATATTCGGTGGGTCCTAGCGCTAAACCCTGCCTACTGAATTACTACTAAGCTGAAACTAAACATTAAATCTAAACACAGAACAGAGATAAAACATACCTATAGACTGCAGACTGAGAGAAACATAACAAATGGGTGGGGCACACCTTATAAAGGAAACAGAAGCTGAATCTAAGAGCAGGACTGAAACAAATTATCAGAAGTAAACAGCAGAGCACAGGGAAATCCAGGAATGGATTACAGCAAAGGGGGAACTGTAGCGAGACAGGGGAAACTAGAGAGAAGCAGCTCCGTAGCCTGAATGGGGCCTGACACATTACCTTATAAATTGTATTGAAGCCCATGAAGCAGCAAAGCTTAGTGGAGTGGGCCTTGACAGAGCTAGTGGGTGGGCTTGAAGGAGTAATTTAAATTGATTGGTTCAATTTGTTATGGAATTTTGTGAATAGTTCACTAACTGTTTTTCCAGATCTGGGTTGCCCAACTCTCTCTCCCTATCATTGGCTGTTTTTGTCTTCCCTGTTTTTTCACAGGGGCGGGGATATTTTGGATATTTTTGGTACAGTGGGTTTTGGTTTAGTTTAACTAATTTGACTTGTTTCAAGTTAGTTTGTTAGGTTTTGAGCTGGCCTGTGACTCAGGACCTAGGATGGTGTAGGGGTGTCTTGGTATGCCCCTGCATCGATTATTTGGTTAATTGGTGTGGTGTAGGGGTGTCTTGATATGCCCCTAGAGTGGTTAATTGGTTAATGTGGCGGCACCTGGTATGGGGTGGTGCCAACTTTTATATTGTTAAGATGTTTATAATTTGGGGGCCATTGTCATTGTTAATGATGGGGGAAAATGTTATTTGCTGTTTAATTGTGATGTCTGTTTTGACAATGACTTTAATATATTGTGAAGTGTTAATAAAAGCTGTGGAAAATATATTTGCACTTAATAAATGTGTGCGTGCCTTTATTGGGCTATTTTGGTGTGGGTACGGTTATCCTCGGGCACATTCGACTTTGCGCCTGTCATGTCTTAGACACTTAGGTTGCACTTCATATAACTTTAAAGGTATCATTTACAGTTTAAATTGAACCATTTTTATTGTTACAAAACAAGGCCACAGGGAATAAGACAAGCAATCTTGTAGGGTTGCACCAGTTAGGTGCTCAGCTTATCAAATAATTGGGAACTGTTATATTAGGCACAGACAACAAACTAAGCATAAGTATTAGGGTCAATCAAGGAATGATTAGTCATCCAAAGGTAGGAGTGCCACACTGTCTGGTTCTAAGTGACCTGACAATGCCAAAGATTATAATACGTGTAAATTAAATCAAATTGGTCTCCTTTAACTATTCAAATGACTATTCTAAAATGCTAAACAAATTAACACTCCACTCTCAGACACCTTAGTTTATATTTAATCTAAGGCTATAAACAGAACCTCAACACAGATTTGTCTATGTTGTTACATTTATGTTTGCTGGTACATTGTTGTATAAGCACCAGTCTTTAGCGCTAGGTTCCATGACTTGTACGTTGTTTTAGCCTCTTACATTTCTGAGAGGTTGACTCCAAAATAGCAATCTGAATTCTTACTAGATCGCCAAGCTATAACCAATCATTTCCTTATAACTGATTCATTTGCTGTTTATACTTTTTTGCAAGCTGCAAAGACAGCTATTGATTTTAATAATACAATGCCTGTGGGTAATGAATTCCACATATTTATTGTTCTTAGTGTAAAGAACACATTTTGTTGCTTTAAGTAAAATATAATTTCTTCCGCTCTGAATGGATGACCTCTTGTTCATTTCAAAGTCCTTTTAATGAACAGGTCATTAGGGATTGACTGCTATTGTCTCCATATGTATTTGTATAATTATATCATATACCCCTAAGACTTCTTTTTGGAATGTTAATGGGAAATTTGATCAAAATGATACCTTTATTGGCTAACTGAAGTATCACGGATTATAAGCTTTCAATACTATCTAGCTTACTTCTTATTAGGTTACCGGGATATTATACATTTGAAGCAGACATTTCTCATACATGTATACAATAACATACAGTCACAGCAAAAGACAAAGGCTGTGAATTAATGTTATAGTTGTGTAGTGATGTTAAAAGGAAATGCAAATGTATGTATCACGGTTATCTATCGGATAAGCCCTTCAGTCACTCACTGGTAATACACTGTCACCGCCAAGTTAAGTTTTAAGCTGACTACATCTTATGGACGTTACAAATCCATAGAAATCTATTGACTACAAACAGTGACTTTTATCCCCTGGTGAGATGTTCCACCTCTCCAGTGTCACAAAGAGACATCCCAGGCCTAGCCCTTAGTATCACACACACACACTCAAACTACATCTTAACATACATCTCTTAAGGTTGACGGATCCCATTTTGTCATCAAGATGGCCCAAACCCAGCATAGAAGACCATCACCCTAAATTCCATATCATAGGGGAGTTACCACTTATGGTCACTGAGGCTGAACCTGAATGAATTTATGTCAGGCCTCTGGTATGTACAAGGTGTCTGTCAGTCTGTGTGGCTTAAGGGGCAAGCTGTTGGCTGTAAAACACAGCTGGCTAGGTTAACCCTTCCAATGCCAGTCTCCAGTGTAGAAAGTATAATTTTGCAAATGTAGTCTCTTTTGGTGCTGTAGACTGCCGCAGACTATGTGTCTGTGTACAAGATTGATTGTGTGGATAGTGTGACATAAATTACTTTACAGTTATCATTTAGACCTGAATTAAGGGTGTTTTCATTCCCATACCTTCTTGGGAAATGGTCGTATGATGTAATCACACCACAACGAGTACCTTGAGAACTGGAAAAAGCTTGAGCATGCTTAGTAATGTGTGACTAGTGCAGGAGTAGCACTGTAGTTGATATTTTATGGTACATATGTTTTAACATTGAAAAGGTTAGGCCTTGGTGAGGTTTATTTAGCTTGACTACATATGTACAGTGACTAATTGGTACTAAGTGGTGTCTACATGGCTTAATCAGATCTAGTGGAGGTTAGACAAAGATTTGATGATGTTAAATGCATGGGCAAAAGTGTATACATTTGAAACATTTTTACAAACTGCACGTCTCTTTGAATAGCGTCATGGGAAGGGCTTTCATTATAGAATTTTCTGTGCATTTGTACTGTCAAATGTACGATTATCCTGTGAGGATTGTCTACTGAATTGCTTACTGTGCTTTTTCCCACTGTTGTCCATTAGTCAGATAATTAAATCAACCTCATTGTTTCTAGCTAAGATTTTAGGTTTTATATTTTAAAGAGTTAAAAGTAGATGACTACTAAAAGTTATGACTCACTGGACAATATGAACAAGTGAATCAAGCAGTTTTAAATTATCAAAAGACAAATGTAACTGTGAGATGGCACTTATTGTCAAGAATTCTGTCTTTATCTTTTATCATCTTTGATCAAATACTTTAATCTTTCAGTCTTTTATCTCTCACCTCGCTTTTAGTTTTTCATTTTGCTTTGTATTCAACTTGCAACTCTTCCATAATGCACGAAATACATGTTTTTCAGCAGGTGCAGAATATTTGTGTTCTGTCATTTAATTTGACACAATGAGGTAATGAAACTCAGGGGAGGGTTGGTACCTTATGGCCAGGGAGGGGGCAGGTAAGCCAAATGGACTCATCTGCCTCTTGCCACCCACCCAGGTAACTCACATGTGCACTGACACACACTTTCACGCTTACACCCTCAATTACATGCTTATGCTAACACATTTACACAAACACACTTTACTTACATGTTAGTTTTAGATTTATAAGGTTGTAATGGGAGTTTTTTTGTTCTATGGCTTCTTAGTGCTCATGTAGCTTTCCTTTCTGTTGTTTTGTTCCATCTTATCTTTTTGGCTGTTCTTTATCTTCATTCTTGTTCTTTGACTTGTACTGTACAATAGTTACACATACAATTATGTCTGGAAACAGTTGGACACTGACACAATTTTCATAATGTTGCCTCTGTATGCCACGACAATGGGTCTGAAATGAAATAACCAAGATGCAATTGAAGTGCAGATTTTCAGCTTTAATTCAAGGGGTTGAACAAAAATATGGTATGAAACATTTAGGAATTGCAACCATTTTCATGCACAGTCCCCTTATTTCAGGGGCTCAAATGTAGTTACACAAGTCAACACAGTTATAAATAACATTTTAATACTTTGCTGAGAATCCTTTGCAGGTAATGACTGCTTGATGTCTGGAAAGCATGGACATCACCAAACGCAGGTGACTGTTAAAGCAAAGAGGTGGAATATTCTACAATGGCCGAATCAAACTCCTGGGTTGCTTTTGCAGTATGTTTTGGGTCATTGTCCATCTGTGAAGTGAATCACAGTCCAATCAACTTTGCTGAATTAATCTGAATCTGTGCAGACAATATATCCCTATACACTTCAGAATTCATCTGGCTGCTTCTGTCTTCTGCCACATCATCAGTAAATACTAGTTACCCGGTGCCATTGGAAGCCATGCAAGCCCATGCCATCATACTGCTTCCTCCGTGTTTTACAGATGTGGTATGCTTCGGATCATGATCCGTTACTTTTTTTCTTTCCATCATTCTGGTACAGATTGATCTTAGTTTCATCTGTCCAAAGAATGCTGTTCCAGAACTGGGCTGGCTTTTTTGATATTTTGGCAAAGTCTAATCTGGGCTTTCTGTTCTTAAAGCTTATGAATTATTTATACTTTGTGGCGAACCCTCTGTATTTGCTCTTGTGAAGTCATTTTTATGGTATAAAATGCCTACCTCCTGGAGAATGTTCTTCACTTGGCTGGATGTTGTGAAGGGGTTTTTCTTAATGAAGGAAAGGATCCTAAGATCATCCACCACTTTTGTCTTCTGTGGACGCCCAGGCATTTTTGTGTTTCAGAGCTCACCAGTATTTGCATTTGCATTCTTTTTTTTCTCTGAATGCACCAAACTGGCCACTCCGAATGGTACTGCTGTCTCTCTGGTGGATTTTTTATTTTTTTGCAGCCTAAGGATGCATTGAGAGCTCCTTTGACTGCATTTTACCAGATTAATTGAAGAAATTACAAAAGGAGCAGCCCATACCTGCCCATGAAACAGCTTTCGAGTCTATTGTCCAATTATTTTTGGTCCCTTGAAAAAGAGGGTGCAACATATTAAAGAGCTGTAATTCCTTAACCTTCCCTCCAATTTAGACGTGAATACCCTCAAATTAAAGCTGAGAGACTGCATTTTAAGTCTTTTATTTCAGAGGACTTACAGAGGTAGGTAGACAATGCAGTAGAGCAGCAGGGAATGCTAACAGAATGCTTGGTTGTATAGAAAGAGGTATTAGCAGTAGAAATAGATGGAACCTCAATTGGAGTATTGTGTACAGTACTGGAGGCCGTATCTGCAGAAGGATATAGATACTTTGGAGAAAATTCATAGAAGGGCTACTAAACTGTTTCATGGATTACAGGATAAAACGTACCAGGAAAGGTTAAAGGATCTTAACATATATATAGCCTGGAAGAAAGACATGACAGGGGGATATGATAGAAACATTTAAATATTTAAAGGGAATCAACATGATAAAGAAAGAGAGTTTATTTAAAAGAAGAAATACTACCACAACAAAAGGACATAGTCTTAAGATATAGGAGCTTTTAAAAGAGGAGAAGTTTAAAAGTAATATCAGGAAATATTACTTTATTGAAAGGCTAAGCTAGATAAGGCCAGGGACAAAGGAAAGTATTCAGAGGTTGGGCTCAATGGTTCTTACCTGCTGTCACTTTCTATGTAACATGTATTTCAAGTTTAAATTGGTTGAACTTTCCTACTTGCTTCTATTTATACCTCAGTTTTTTTTTAATTTATTATTTCAATTAATGTATTATTTGTTATCTTATTTTGAACCGGGCAGTTGTAACTCTGGTTATGCCACTGTTGAGGATGTTATTAGATACTATATACTGAATTAAACTAAAAGAAATCATATATGAAATTAATGTCAGAAATTGATATCAAAGTAAATTCAGATAATTTTGTGTAAAAACATCTTAAGCCTATGATTAACATAATTATATAGACGCATTTATGATTTGACATAGGCAGAATGGCATTTAGTACCACTGCTTTACTATGACATGGAATGCATTAATATTCCCAAACAAGGTGTTTGATATCTAAGAGTCATGGTGAGCGCTTACATAAAGTGCAAGAAAAGATGAATGCTAGTTCCCCCAGCAATAACTGTCGCGGATGAAAAATGAATATCAAAATTAATATGAATAAAATATAAAAGATAAAATTTGGAGTAAAATATTAACGCTGTTTAGGATGTGATATATCAAAGTCGAACAAAATTAACCCCCTGGAGTAAACAGGACCTTGTTTATGTAATTTTTGTAAAAAAGTACCGACATAAGCTAACGTAAGCATATTCCTCTGTGAGGCATAAACCTGCAGGAGATTTACACATTTATGCCTTCCACCAATCTGAAAGAATGCATAATTACTTAACAACACAATGGTGTTTCTTATTTGATTGGTGGACACCCAGTGATTTTTCTTTCTGTGATCAGAGGCTCATACAAATATATTTCCCAGTTGGCTCAGTACTGATTATCATTTCACAGTAACCTAATTTTTTTAAATTAGAATCCTGGTGCTATTCACCGCTTTTACAGGGTTTCAAACAAAAATGAGTTGTATGATTTATGTGTTTAATATTTTGTAATATATATATATATATATATATATATATATATATATATATATATATATATATATATTATTTACTAAGTTATATATATAGTATTTATATGTATATATACATATGTGTGTATATATATATATATATATATACATACATACACACACATATACATACATATATACACGTATATATTAGACTTGTGCATTCGTATTTGGGCGAACATGAAAACTAACACGAAGGGTGCATTTACATTGTTCAGCCCGAATACCGAACATATGAACATGACGGCGGAAAAATGTATACGAAGACACACAACATGAAAAATCTTTGTCTTCGTTTACTAATCTCCCTGGTCCCTTCCCCATCAAGCCTACCTTATCTACGCAGCATTTGGCTACTTCTACCTACCATTCATTGCTGTATACCCTCCAAGACACAGTCCCTCTCACTTTATCTCACCAAGGAACACCTCAAATAGCTTATGATGGCAAGAAAGCAGCTTGTAAACGTGGCAACGAATGGATGAATCCTAACAAAATTTCAGCACTTTTGCAATTCTTTTTTGGCAGTTTCGTCTGGGATTTCACTAGTTTTCAGGGATTTGTACAAATTAACTAAACAGGCAATTTTCACTCAAAAACATATCTGAATGCACAAGTTTACTGTTCATGAAACATTGAACAGGCATGGAGTCCATGGCAGGAGACCACAGAGGAAGCCACTTCTCTACAAAAAACATTGCTGCATGTCTGAAGTTTACCAAAGAGCACCTTGACACTTTGTGGATGGATGAAACTAAGGTGGACTAGTTCAGGAAGAATATGCAGCACTACCTATCGCATAAAAATGTCACCGCATATGAACATGAAAATATCATCCAAACTGTGAAATACAGTGGAGGGAGCATTAGTGCCTGGACATATACTTTATATCTTTATCTATATTACCCGAGTTTTGTCTAAAGACTGCCTTGTACAGCAGGCAATTACTTTTAAGGGATCCATGTATAAAGTGGATAGAGAGGCAAAAGGTATCATTGTTGACCTTATTTGCATGCGCCTACCAAGAATCCCTTGTGACAGCACCATGAGATTTCTGAGGGAAAAACAAGCCTTCTGGCTTGTCTGGTGTCTGTAGATGAGTGTTTACTAATGCTTCTACTACCCCCTTAAATTTAAGTGGAAGGGTTTTCCATCACCTTTACCCACCATAACTTATGTAATGGTATTTCCGTGCTACCCCAAGCCTCAACTATTAAGTCAGTATCACAACCTCATGCTGACGAGTCCCATTGAGGACAAAACAGCTCTATGTGAGTGGTGATCTGGCTAATGCACCTCTTAACAGAGTTTTGTCTAAAGGCTGTCTTGTACAGCGGGCAATTACTTTTAAGGGATCCATGTATAAAGTGGATATAAAGGCAAAAGGTGATCATTGTTTACCTTATTTGCATGTGCCTACCCAGAATACCTTGTGGTTGTGGCAGCACCATGAGATTTCTGAGGGAAAAACAAGCCTTCTTGTCTTATACTACCCCCTTAATTGTAAGTGGAAGGGTTTTCTATCACCTTTACCCACCATAACTTATGTAATGGTATTTCTATCTATAGATAGATATATCTTTATTGAACACATACAAGTTGTATATACAAGTTGTATTTTATCCCCTTTCACTCTAATATCATTCCAGTACCAGCACAATTATGTTGATTCAATTTACCTCTTCATATGACATCAGTGTCTTCAGTACCATGGACAAGGCTGCTAGGAATGATTGCTTTAAGCAGTGCAAAATTGCTATTATTTTATTTCAGCATTAGCTAGTGAATACTGATACTTTATCATACATGAGGATCATAGGGTCCATGCAGCACATGCCATACCAATTGCATGACCTATTGGCAAATATCAAGCTTTTGTCTGCGTCTTATTGAGTCATGTAACCTTCAAATCACTCCATAATCTTGTAAAACAGTTGGGTACTTTATAACATATACAAAGCAGCCTGTGCTAACCAAAACAAATCCCAGAAATGTTAATCTATGTTCAACCACTTTGTGATATGTACAGTATTAAGCTCAGAGTTAAATTAATGTGAACATCATAGGGAAATAGCTGCTTCTGTCCCCCCCCCCTCAAATCTAAACACAGGTTCAACCCATGTTTGTTACCATGCCGTTAGTCAAAAATCCATACGACTGATCTTGATGGAGGATTTCAATGAAATCACAATAAGCATAAAATTTGAAAGGCTCAAGAAATTTGGAATAACGGAGTCAATTCAATGAGACTGCATTACATTCATAATTAGGCTGCAAAATATAATGGACTAATGACACCTGTGTTCAAGAAAAATTAGCAATTCCCAGGATTTGCATTTAGCTTGTATAGAGTTTACAAAATACAGTTAAAAAAAAGCATATCCAATATAAAGTTAAGCAACCAATTCCTAACAACTACATAAACATGCATGCACCAAGTAACAAACAGTAAAATGCAACATGGATTTCAATGTTTATATATACAGTATCACACAAAGGTGAGTACACCCCTTACATTTTTCTAAATATTTGTATATTTAATATATTATATCTTTTCATGTGACAACACTGAAGAAATGACTCTGCTACAATGTAAAGTAGTGAGTGTACAGCCTGTATAACAGTGTAAATTTGATATCCCCTCAAAATAACTCAACACACGGCCATTAATATCTAAACATTGGCAACAAAAGTGGGTACATGAAAAGAGTGTATGCACACTTTTACTTTTAACATATAAAATTATATCCACACTGATTTTATTGTCAAAAATAATTTTCGAGTTTTATTTTTTTCTCTGATTTATGGCTCTGACAGAGCTGACTGTATTAGTGTAATATCCGCAGTGACGCTGCTAATGGTTTTGTACACTTATCAATAATGCCTAGAAAGAAAGATGAAACAGTCTCATAAAGCCTCAATAAAATATTTATTTTGGTTTAGCAATATGATTCATTTTATCACTTTAGATTTATGGCCCTGCAAAATTTTGGCTGGATATTTAATATATCAACATTGCAAAACAAGAAGCCCATGGTAAGAATTTGCTGTGAAGCCCTTGATTTGCTAGAGAATGAAGATTTGGTTTTCTCGGGACTTAATAAAACTGAAGCAAAATTGAATTAGCCTGACATGAAGTTAAATTGCCTGACAAAAATTGATACTGCTATTGTGTTACTGGTTATGTACAACATTTATCAGATTTAACATGTTTTGGAGCCATGTCTAAGGGTGATCCTTCTGCTTTACAAAACAAACGCTAAGTTATTTTTCAAGTAATCTTATTGCAAAGAAGGATATTCTTAACTTGGTTTTATGACCCATCCATTATATGCTTCAGTGTCTATAGCCCTTTGGAACCAAGGAATGTTATTGCAAAGAGATTGTGATAATGTGCTTGTATGATGTTCCGAGCTATGCATCTGGGAGGTTTTTTTTATGACTTAGGTAGCCTTACAGCAGAAAGCCATAAAAATAAGACAATAAATCTACATTTTTCAATTTCTCCTTGCTGTGAATTCTTACTGCAGCTATAAATTGTTGATTTTTTTTTTTGCAACATAGATCAGAACTTTTCTGCGGAAACAGAGAAATTATCAAACTTACTATTGCAGGAGGACTCAGGGATTTCATCTTAACACTGGTTGTATCAAAGGTTGGGTAGTGTTATCCTCTATTCTCAGAACATATAAGGTCAGGAGGTCTTCCTTACAAAAAAATCAGCTTATATATAATATCTTACATCTGGGCACACAAAGTTTCTTCTTTCATTATTTAAGTATGATTCTGAGGTGCAGAAGTTCAGCCATTCTTGTTTCTCTTTTAATCAAATCTTGAAATGCGACATTGCAAAAAATAGAAATGTTTTCAAAAATCTATATTTGCGGAAAAATATTTCTTTTAGAGGCAGTTATCAGTCTTGAACAATACATATGACATAATGTTGCTTATCTCCAAGATGTATAATAGTAACTAAAACATGATTTAATTAGTGAACAATCTGATTTTTTTTGCATTCTGTTTCAGGTCACGTGAGGGTTTTTTTAGAATAGGAATGTGCCATAAAACAATGGTACTGGTAAATGTATCATTACTAATATAATTGGCCCCATTCCTGCAAGATTATATATATATATATATATATATATATATATATATATATATATATACACACACACACACACCCACTCACACACATATATATATATATATACATATATACAAAGAAACAGAATTTGATAGCCCACCTAGGCCCACCTAGGCTGCACATAAGCAACACGTCCTTACATCTAAATCTCTGACCCTCTTTTTACATTATATTATTATTTTTATTCATATAGCGCCAACAAATTTATGCAACGCTTAATCCAATACATATATTCAAGGGGTATGACAAGACGACAATTGACAGACTAAGGCAAACCGATACATTAGGTTGAGAGGGCCCTGCACTCAAGCTTATAAGCTCTTGTTGTAAAGCATAGCATTGTCCAAAACGACTTGGTATGTCCTCTTCAGCATACCAAGACATTTTAGACAATGGTATGCTTCCAACTTTGTGGGAAAAGTTTGGGGGATGCCCTTTTCTATTCCAGCATGACTGTGCCCCAGTGCACAAAGCAAGGTCCATTAAGACATCGTTTGATGTGTTTGGTGTGGAATAACTTGACTGGCCCGCACAGAGCCCTGACCTCAACCCATCAAACACCTTGGGATGTAAGCCTTCTTGTCCAACATTAATGCCTGACCTCACAAATGCTCTACTGGATGAATGGGCAAAAAATCCAACAAATATTCCCAGGTGAAAGGCCGTTACAGGAAGCTCCGCCATTGGGGAAGTTCACAGAAGGTTATCTTATGGCAAAATGGATGAGCTTCTGGTGACGTCCTCACCACTGTTTGGCGGATGGGGGTAGAGGACAGAGATGTGGACAAGGAAAAAAGAGAGAAGAGAGAAGAACAAAAGGACAAAGAACAAGAAGATGTGAGACACGGAAGCGGAGCTGATAGCAACAAAAGTGTGACAGAATGTGAATGACAGTGTGAGAGAGTGGGAGTAAAAGAGTCTGTACATTTTGGATGGAAGTTCTGAACTTTTTCCTTCTTTTTCATCTGTTGGGGGGCTGGCCTCATCTTTGGAGATTCATACAAATAGATGAAATTTGTAAAAAAAAATGTACGAATCCAAATACACAGGTCTAATTAGCATTTTATCAGAAGCCATACTCAAAACTTGCTGTAGTATGATGCTAATGAGTATGGTTTACATACCTTTCTTAGTCCCCTTTAAATCATATATACCTTAAGGTCAGTATAAAACACTTGCTGTTTACTTTAAAAGTGAACAAACAACTGCAAATCACTTTAGCAGACAGTTCCACTCTGTTGGATAAGACAATAAATGTAATATAATTACGCCACAGGCAAACAGCTGCTCTCCCGAGACAGAGCTCATCTAACAAAGTGGTCGGCGAGACTGAAATAAACATGTTTTCAAATCTGCGTGTAGCTCTCCATACATGTATCTAGATACAAATAGGTTACCAGGGCCGGCATTAGGTGTTCAGGCACCCTGTGAGGACTACTCCTCTGGCGCCCCCACCTGCCCCACAAAAAAGAAAGGAAAAACATCTTGTAACAAACAGTTACACTGGAGTCCTCCTCCATGACAACATCACGGAGCTGGTGAATGTTAGACACCTTGCGCTCCCCCACCTTCGATTTAAGGATGCTCCACAGATGCTCAATAAGTCATTCACACAATAATTCATACTCTCACTCATTCACACAATTCATCCACTCATTAACATATTCATTCTCTCACTCATTCACACAATTCATCCACACATTAATTCATTATTTCATTCATTCACACAATTCATTAATGTTCTCACTCATTCACACAATTCACCCACACATTAATTTGTTCATTCTATCATTCACACAGTTCATCCACACATTAATTATTAATTCTCTCTCATTCTCACTCTTTATCTATTTCAATATTCTTACTGACCTCTTTTCTCACTAGCTATCTCTCCCCCCTTTTCACTATCTACCCCCCTTTGCAGTTCACTAACCTTGCTGAAGTCCTGCACTGGGAGCACAAAGGCCTCTATCGCTCTGCTCTACCGCGGTTCGCGCTGCTCCTCTGCTGAGCACCAGGATATCACGTCATATGAAATGCCGGCACCGCTACCAAGACTTGTGCTCCCACCGCCTCAGTCAGCTCACCAGGAGGTGGGTGGTGGCAGGGAGCGGAAGAAACAGAAGGGCGCATTAAAAGTTAACGTCTAAACCAGTATATATCAAGCTTGGAGAACTACATTTTGTACGTATAAACCATTGCCTAAATGCTATCTAATTAATCATTTTTGCAGTACTGCTACTACTACTACTATGTGTACTATAAATGTTAACGATGATGAATACACGCAAATAGGAAGCTGACAATAATAATAATAATAATAATAATAATAATAATACATTCCCTTTTGTGTAATGCTTTTATTCTGCTGGTGATGAAAGGGTAAACGTTATATAAAGTGCACTTCTGAATTAATGGAGGGATGGGAATGTACCTCATTAAGTTATAATTACATTCTCACAGTTTCACTTATGCCCAATTTCATATAAAATTTCTCTGCGGAGTACAGCAAATATAATCAAAAGACATCTCTACCAGCCAAGTATTCCATAAACTGTGTTGATTTATTTGTGCTGTTCCTTATTAAAATTCAAAATGTATTAAAATTGATTTTCAGCACTTTCAGGCAGGGATGTTTGTAATAATGTTAATTTGTGAGTTTCCGTCTATCTTTTTTTTTCCTTCACTCCTTGCTGCGGTTGCCATGTTCAGCCTTGGGCTATTTGTATTGTGTAGACAGAAAATGAACAGCAAGCATTTATTTCCCATATCTTTGTAAGAAACCTGAGGCGCATGAAGATATTTGTGCTGTAACAGGCATAGTCAATCTCTTTCTCTCCCTTTAGTCACCATATATCAACAGCAAACTCCCAGCTAGTCTTGCTGCAGCAATTAACCTGCCAGGGTTTTCTGCTGTCAGAATCACTAATAATAAACTTCCCCCAGCGAGATACAGAACTATAGATTCTCAACTAGCAACTTCCCCAGCGACTGAATAATTCAAATTCAGCATGATTAAAGACGTGACATGTTATTAGTTAAAGAGACAGCAATCTTTTTTTCTATCTGATACCTTACATGTGTTACATATTTGCTTAAAAACATTCCAACAATGCACCATGCTAAAATCTGACATTTAAAATATGGATTAAAAAAAAAAAAATATTTAATGTTGCAATTCTTCTGTGAACACTATTGATTCAGTTTCTGTCTATTAAACTGAGCATATTGCATTACATTCACTGCAAGTCGACAGCAATTATATTTGATTAAAAAACAGGGCAATCTACACATATCCTGTGGCTATGATGGTTATATCAGTATGGTTACCAGCACAGAATAATTATATGAAGCATGTTCAAATGGATTATGACTCATACTGAACCCCTTCAATTGTCTTAAAAAAAAAATTCAAACAGTAACAATAATTTGTAAATCCAATTTGAATCTTCTTTGTTTTTTAACCATAGCCTTTTTAATATGTAAAAGGCAACAGTCATTAGTGTTTTGTTTATGAATCACCATTCTAAATCTGCTGCCACCACCCTATAAATCTTCAGAAAAGAATGGCTGAAATGTCAGCTTACTTGCAAGCTACTGCTAAGGATTTAGCAGTTTAGATGGGCCGAATGATTCTTATCTGCCATCGCTTTCTATGACATACATTTTTATTACAAATATTGTCACTTTAGTTACTTAATTTGTAAAACCACAAATGACATCAGTGACCAATATTTTATACTTAATTATTGTGCCGTGTTGTTGGGATACATTTTGCACCATGGAAGGCTGGGCCAGATTTTGTATTTTGACCATGGTTTCAAAAGGAGCCTACCCTATTGAAAGGGATACTCCTCTATTTCTTTTATCACATTATCTTTTTATTTAATCGGTTAAATGTCCACCAGTCCCAAGCCATGCATATCCAACGATACTGTTATGTCAAAACTAATGAGTATCATTGACAAAGTAAACTTGTTTTCAGGACTAGTGCCCAGAATTGCACTGCATATTCAAGGGGACTTCTTACCATTGGCTTATAAAGAGGCAAAATTATATCCTCCTCACGTGAACCAATACCCCGTTTTCTATGTGCCAAAATCCTATTAGCCTTTGCAGCTGCTGAGTGGCATTGTGCACTGTTACTAAGTCTGTCTACAATATTTCCTAAATCCTTCTCCTTAGTAGTTTTTCCCAGTCAGATCTCATTCAAAGTACATGCCTTGTTATTATTTTTTCCATAATGCATTACTTTACATTTGTCTGTATTGAACTTAATTCGTAGCTTGCCGGCTCAGTTCCCCACTCTAAATCATCCTGCAGAGAATCAACTTCAAGGTTAGGCTATATTACCCTTCCTTAAGTTGCGTTGGCAAACACTGATATGAAATCATAATGTATTGTTTAGTATTCTTGTGTATATTGATATGTAGCTTTGTATAGTATAGTATGCAGGTATGTAGCATTGCGTGACTTTGTATTGTGTGGCATATGTTTTGTGAATGGTTTGGGATGCATCTGTATAGGGCTGTGTGATTGAGTATATGAATCCAGTGAAGAATCCAAGAATTAGCCCCAACTGCTTATCATTTGAAGCCTTTAAATAGCCAGCCAACACAGCGTGCCGGTGCATTGGAGGTATTTCTAGTTCCACTTGTGACCCCGCTTGTTTCCTGTGGCTCCAGACATCTGGCGTCCCGACCTTGGCTTTGACATTTGTTTGTAGTATCTCTCCTAACCTGACCATTGGCTAGACCTGACCATTGTGCTAACTCTCCAAATTCACAACCACAGAGCCCCACCTCCCACCACCACACAAGTAAATGAAAACATAACAAAATATTTTCAAAATGAAACAGGGGATCCCTGGACCATCTTTTTAACTAAGGGGGAGATGAGTTTCCCCCAGTTTTTCCCCATTGCGTGCATGGTGGAGAGTAATAATATATTAATAGTCCTGTGCACCAGCGGACACCAGTGTTGAGAGGCTGTTGGCATTCTATATTGCAAGAGTATTCACATTAACCCATGCCTCCCATAGTGGCTGGGGAAAGGGTGTACATAGGGCAATATACCTCAAGGTTTTTTATTTTTATTATTTCTTTATGTATTTGCAAAGGGGGGATTTTGTGTTTTTCAGATGCAACTTCAAACTAAATCTGCATGCCCTCACCTGTAATTTGCAAACTTTAAAGTTGCATGCCCATTAGTGAATCTGCCAATTGTTTTCAACTGTTAGCATGCAAGGCCATGCGATTTATGTCCAATTAACCCTTAACTCAACTGACCATTCAACTCCTTAGTAAATAGACCAAAAGGGTTCTGCCTACAACCCAATATTAGTCAGAAAACTTACTATGGAATAATTATAAATTATTACTGTTTATCTAGTACATTCAACATATGATACAATAAATATATCAGGCGATGACATCCTTAGCTATCAACATTTTAATTTTTTTTCTTTCTATTTTCCTGTGCAGCGTTTGAAAACATCACAATACATTTTATTTGCTAAAATTAATTTGCTCAACTTTAGTACAGGCACGAAAACCTAAAAAAAACTAGATGCCTTTATTCACTGCTTGCTACACCTTAGCAGCAGGGAAACGTCTATTGTCCATTAGTAGATAATGTGTCTTGTTTCCATAAACAGATAGGTATGTTATTTTTTCTAACTAGATAACTGGAAAAATGACACTGATATGTTCTGACAGGCAAGCCAATTTAAAATTATTTAACACTTTGCTAGGGTTGAGGGAAAAAATTCCAAGTGGCTGGTGCTGGACCCTTTAATCCCTAGGGTTCTAATTAAAATGTACCAGATAATGTGTGCAAAGTGATCTGTTCCCATTCACTCTAATTATTACTCCCCATATGTGAGAAGCTAAAGTTGTATCTAATGATTGATAGCAGTATTTTTCCCTTATTTTTTTCTATATCAGCAAAACTAGTTGAATGTCTCAATTGACTAGACAATAGATGTTATTCTGAATGCCTAATAATGCCTTTTTGGCGCATTGCCATTGCACATCATCACTCTGTCTACTGAAGGCTGTATAAACCTGAACTAGTGGTTGCTATGGCACACTTACAGTTTACTAATCTCTATGTTCATTCTTCCCCTTTCCCCTTATAATATAATATGATAAATGTTTTGAATGATGATGAAGCCAAAACCAACTGGCGAACTAGTGGGTCCTTTGAAGTAGTAACTTCTGTAATTATTAATTTAATGGTCACTATATCACTGGCTTATTTCTACTTAGTTGCCCTTTGTTTTTATTAACTCCATAATATAACAGCACATAAGTGAGTACAGATTTCACAAAAATAAAAATTCTATGTTCCAAGACACGGTTACTGAGATCCAATACAGAGTACATACAGGCAGACAGGGTCTCTCAAAACAGCATTTTTATTCACTTTATTAGAACTTCACTTCATATTATGAAGGGCAAGCCTCAGTGAACTTTGCGGTCCAAGAATAGCTTTAATTACCCTCTATAAAGCATATTTAAATCAGTGATATTTCCTGTAATTCATATCACCAATTGATCTAACCTTGTATTATGAAGGGTGAGATCAACGATTCTTGCTGAGGAATTTACTAGGGATAGTCCTCAGTAATGAATAATAAATTCAGGTGATTGAAACCACAACTCTCCTGCAAACACTCCTGGAAATTCTGACTAGTGTAAAAACCTTAACTTTTTCACAGTGGACTTTATTTTTAAATAATGAATAATATATATATATATATATATATATATATATATATATATATATATATATATATTGTCTGGAAATGAGGTGATAAAGAATGCATAGGCCTAAAAAATCTATAACTGTAGGTATAGAGCCCTGGTAATAGATTTTATAAGGCATTATAATCAATAATTATAGCAGGCAACAATAAATATACATTGCAAGCAGATTAAACGCTTTACCATTTCCTAGTGAAGGTTATTTTTGGAAATGTTTTAATCAATACAACTTGATATTATTTGTATATATGTATGGCATATGTTGCATGTAAGGAAAAATAAAAATAATTGAAAACTAAAAATCAGAAAAATGGCTTTAAAATATGTGCTAAAGAGTGGATATGAAAATATTTTTTTAAACTTTGTCCTGGAAATTCTATAACTGGCTTTGACAAAAATACAGTAGGTATAAAGCCCTGGGGATATTATGATATATTGTAACAGGGTCATACCTAGAGTATTTGGCATCCAAGGGTAGATCTTATATTTGCCCTCCCCTCTGGGGAACTCATACATGCACTGGCAAATACTTTTACATACACTCACACATTTGCACAGACATACATACTCATGCTGACACACATCAGTGCACATAATCTCTAACAATTACACCCTCATGCTGACACGCACTTACATATACACATTGATGCACACACACTTATTATTATTATCATTATTATTATTATTATTATTATTATTATCTTTTATTTATATAGAGCCAACAATGTATGCAGCACTTAATACAATACATATATTCAAGGGGTATGACAATACGAGAATTGACAGACTAATACAAATCGATACATTAGGTGGAAAGAGCCCTACTCGCAAGCTTACAATCTTAAGGGAATGGGGTGACACACACAAACATTTATACATACATGCTCACTAACACATAGACAACTA